>NW_024467206.1:551353-561998 GCF_000292625.1 Dacryopinax primogenitus | reverse complement strand
ACGGCAACCCGTACAGACGCCGAGCTCATCTCGGCCCTTCAGCGTGCTTGGTTGCTTCCACAGGCTGGGCAAAGCGACCCAATTGCAGAAGCCAAGTTTGACTTGGACGGGGCAGTCACCGACGAAGGGACGAACTTCAGTGCTGGTGAACGCCAGCTAGTCGCTTTGTGTCGAGCATTGGTGAAGAACAGCAAGATCATCGTTCTCGTGCGTGTTTAGTGAAGTGCAATACAGTGCGATGTCTGATCTGGTGCAGGACGAGGCCACGTCGAGCGTTGATGTTGCTACCGATTCAAAGATCCAGATGACAATTCAGCAAGAATTCGTTTCGTCTACCCTACTTTGCATCGCACATCGTCTGAATACTATTGGTGCGTCACTCGTTGTTTGTCCTCGTTGTATACTGAGCAAGCATGTAGTGTACTATGATCGCGTGCTGGTGCTCGACGACGGAAGAATTGCCGAATTCGATACCCCGCTGAATCTGTTTGATAACCCTACTTCGATCTTCCGCTCTATGTGCGATAAGGCTGGTCTCAGTCGACGAGACATCGAGCGGATCCGTGCCGGAGTTGCCAGCCAATTGCCGACTCTCGTGGCGCCGACACCAGAGGATTGACTGATCGGGCCAGCAATTGGGGAAGGCGTTCGATCTGCCGCAGAGCTAAACGATTCAGATAGACATATTACTCCATATGACAACTTAGATTAGACTTCGGATTAAAGCTGGGGATGGAATTGGAATCGATCAGGCCCGGACTGACACCCATCGGGAGACACCATCAGTATGCACGTAGATGACGATTACTCTCGTATCGGGAAGGCACATCGTAGTCGGACTACAACAGAATGGACAATTGCATTTTCAGACTGAGGGAGAGCAAATTTGCCCCAAATGTTAGCGTGTTGACACTCTGATAACATATGAAAGACCCCACATCCCCGACCAGTTCGTTAGAGAACTCGGACAAGCTGGTAGTTGTGTTCAATTCGCTGTAGGATAGTGCTTTTTGAGTAGAACGATAATCCATATACCGTGTTACATACTGTATATATATGCAACGTGCGCCAAAATGGTTGCAAAGGGCACGTTCAGTGGCCGTGAGGATTCGGAAGCAAGAGTTCTGCACCTGACTACACGTGACACGCGCCAGACACAGCCCTTGAGGATGTGTTGGACGTTCCTTGAAGGCGCGTCGGGAGGACACCTTTGTCCTTGTACACCCACCAGCTACCTCACATATCCCATCCTCAGTCTCGAACTCTGACGAACATGGGATTTTGCAAGCGATGTGGCGACATAATTAACACGGAGAAATGTGCCAAGTGCGGAGGTGCAGCTGTTTGTGAGTGTCTACGTCGTATGTCGGACTCAAATCCATGTTGACAATCCTGCTTAGCTGGTGTTGTCAAGTTCAGCGGTGAACCGGGATCACCCAAAAAAGCAGATAGATGGGAGAAGAAGTGCGTAGTTATTGTATTATGTGTGTCAATTCTTTAACGATTTGCAGGTACACGCATCGTCGTTCCGCGTCCCCCCCACTGCACTCCAGCAGACTTCAGCAATTGGATCCGAATACGGTCCATGACCGCTATCCAGCCACCCCTTCTCCTAAGAAACGATTCCCCCGTCCAACATCTGTGGACTTGAGCAATCCTTTCCCACGTCCGACTTCCAACTTCCGAAAGGAACCGCTCGCGATTTCGCAGGTACTCACGTTGGGTGAAGATGTGATTGTGGAAGAAACCGAGACTGGTCCTGTGGTGCCAATGGACGATGGGATAACGCTGGCCAAAGTTCACGGGACAGTCTTATTACCACCTGCACCTCTCAAATGCGCACACTGCAATACGCTTTTCCCGCCCAACTCGACGCTCTACCCGCTTTCTGCGAGCGAGTCTGCGGACCCTTGCAAGACGGACCTGGACATCACTGAAACGACTGGTCCCTACGCATGTCTCGCCTGCTTTACTGAACATCGTTCGCTCGGTACCTGTGGTACTTGCTACAAGTCCGTTCTCCCTCTAAAAGCACAGGGTGCCTGGATCACCGTCCGCGACAGCGTCTGGCATGGGCGGTGTTTCTCGTGTCGCGGGTGTGGAGTAGATCTCAGTAAGCGTCCCACGGTCGGCATCAGCGAAGATCCAGAGTGCGAAGAGTGCTTTGGAAAGGTATTGCAAACAAGGGCATCGCCTTCAAATAAAGATAAGGTCCGGGAGAGGACGAAAGAGGCAATGTCCGAGATGCAAGGTTTCTTTGGCACCCCCGCTACACCCAAGAAGGCTAGCGAGCCAGCCGAATTACCAAGCACCCCGACCGCACGTCCAACCTCAACTATCAGCCCATCTGCGACGTGTTCAATTTGCACCAATCCACTTCTTCCTCCTCCTGGTCAGACCGCTCCACTCGTGACAGCCGAGGGGCAGCAATATCATGCGTCATGCTTCGTCTGTTGTTACTGCAAGAAGGCATTCGTCGATGTCGGGCGGGAGGCAACGGCTGTGTTCGCATTCATCGGCGAGAAGCCCGCACATCCCAGCTGCGCACCGACAATGACGACAAACGTTGTATCCTCAATGCATAAGACCACGTCTCTGAAGAAGACCATTCTTCCTGTGCCTAACACGCCGCCTAAACTCACGTACACGCTTCCGGCACCCATCTCTCCATCCAAGCGGGACGCGATCCTGGCTCTTCCACGCCCGCTGTCTCGTTCGCCGAGTAAAGCTCGTCCCTCGTCGATCTTTCCTCCCCCTGTTTTGGCATCTTCGGTGCTCCCACGTCCCACCAGCCCGCAGAAGTCACCTACATTCGGTATTAGCCTGCACTGTCCTTCATGCCAGAAGAACGTTTCTCCAATGGAAAGAGGTACAGTGCCTGGCCCTGGTGGCGGGAGGTGGCACGCCACCTGTTTGAAGTGCGGGGCAGAGAACAAGGGCGAGCCTGGTGAAGGCGAAGAACAATATTCGGTCGATCCCGAAGCACTGAAGGGACGCGGCTGTGGGAAGAAACTCGACACTGGAGCCAAGGAGGCCGGAGGACGTGTCTGGTGTAGGAGATGTTGGGTATGCGTTGTTCTATCAGATTTGAACGTACGGATTCGCTAACGTTGGCACAACAGGATGATCTTCCTCCCACAATCCGCCCAGTCTCCCCGACGCGAGTGATGCCTCTATCGCCAACGCATACAGGCACGCCCCACCTCGGACGCACCTCATCTCTCAGACCCACTACCTCAATCTTCCCGCGGCGACGGGAATCACTTGCTCTGACGCCTCAGATGACTGGGTTGGGTCTTCCAATCAATCGACAGCTGACGGGCAGCACCTTCTCACCTTCTCAGGGTCTTGCACGTCAAGCAACCGGTACTGGATATCAAACAAGTCCGACAAAGGGCAATAACATCCAGTTCGCCAATCAGATGACGACCAGCGGCATTATCAACCCTACCAGAAGACCCAGGAGCTTGTATGCCCCGGCTTTCAGTGGAATGCTTGAGAACGTATCGGAGGACTAGGTTTGATCACGTCGATGGGGAATGGTTTCGCAGAACGTTTGTGACAATCCAAAGGGCCTCTTAACGTTTTTCACAAGGTGTGGCGCAGCTCGTTGGATATGATTGTCGTGTTTGTGTGTCCTATTATGTCCTCCTATGATTTCACCTCTTCGTGTTTCTTTGTCAACACTCGACTCCCTAGGAAGTTCGCCGGGCGGGCAGGTCTGTTTCTTCTCAAAACATTTATATTCCTGAGTCATGATCTTTCTTCTATCAGTAATCTATGCGTTGTAAACCGAAAGTGACGCCATTGTCATAGCTGCAACGGGTACTAATATCGGGAATTGTCACTGAACCCTCAGAAGCATCGGCGGAAGCGCTTCTCGCGTGGCGCTGAATTTGAGGGCACGCGGCCGACCGGGCCGTTCTGTCATTATTCACATCATCGTCTGCCCTGACAACGCTTCGAAATCTCACCCCCCTTTCATGACTTCAAACACACCCCAACTGTGACTTCAAATAACGTGCACAGAAGGCAGCAAGATCCTCAGAATCAATATCCCTGCCCTGATGAGAAATCACTGCCGTAAACCGCTTGACGACCCTCTGATTGACCTGCATAAAAGGTGTCCGTCGTCATGCATTGTCCGGTTGCGGTTGCCGACCGGTCGAGGGTCCGGGCCCTTCTTGCCCGTGGTTTCCTTGGGTTCGCGTGCTGAGTCAATACTGTCGTAACGAGGGAAGCGCCGTGGACCTCAACAATCAATGACCGGTACTACTAGCTCTCATCCAAGCTGCCGCCTATCTGCTCCCTCAACTGAATCATGAAGGCGTGGCTCTTCAGACCCGTCTGCGGCCGCCGTTGCGCGTTTTTTGCCGGGTTTCCTGCTTGGCAAGCTGGCTGAGTAATTTCCTCCGATGCCCCCTCTTCGGAGACAAAATGCCTACAATGCCCCTCCGGAGGCAATGGCCCCTAAATGCCCCTCTGTTCTTCACATGTGCTGCGTATTCGCGTCGTCATGGGTCCCACAAGGTTTGGATGTTATCGAACAGAAAAAACTGGATAATCAAAGAGTGAAAATCTATCTCAGTCATTTTGGTAGATTGCTGTTATTATAGCCCTCAAAAAACACCTCTACTCAGGAGTATATATTCTAATTTCTTGATAACACCATATGTAGATATTACTGGAAGACCCCTAAACTGTCTCATTTATGAGTTTCTCATCACTGCCACAAAGACGACGCGCAAATACGCCGTTCATGTGAAGAAGAGGGGCATTTAGGGCCATTGCCTCCGGAGGGCATTGTAGGCATTTTGTCTCCGAAGAGGGGGCATCGGAGGAAATTACTCCAAGCTGGCTGGACAACAGGAGAGATTGAATCGCGTGCCTCGCGCGTGTGCTGGTCTGCTCAGAGCTCTCTTCCTCTCCACCACGCCCCGGTACGGAGTTGAGCTCCAGTTTCCTCTTTTCTGTCTTCTGTTCTTCTGGTTCTGCCTCACTGTTCAACTGGACTTTGAGTCGTTCGACGCCGGACCGTTCGATAACCTCGGTAGCCACGAACCAATTCCGCAGACAGGACTCTGCCTTCGTTCGCCTTTGTACCTTGTGTACCCCTTCCAGCGCTCCAAGTTGCAGCGCCCTCTGCCTCTTGATTCCCAGGCTCTTTGGTCTTGCTGTCCCCTGGCGATCTCAGCTGGTCTGCCCACTGCATGATATATTCGTCGCCGATCGTTTTTCCAATCGTCAAGACGTGTTCTGTTCCTTGAAGTGGTGCTCGCTCTGCACCCATATCTCCTTCCTTGGCCAACCAGCAGCCTGGTTTTCGAAACATTGTGGGGTAGCTAACGACACCTAAAGTGTCCCACCTTTACTTTACAAACTCGCCTCCGATTCCCCATTTGAATATTTCCTGGAATGCATCCCACACTTTCCGCCTTTGCGCCATTTTCGGGGGTTCCGGGGGTGCTCCTTGCTGACAAGGATCCTGGCGTACGTTGTTCAGCGGTATTGCGGTGCTCTGCTGACCGGATTGCACGTTTAGGCGAGCAGTTTACTCGCTGACATGCCGTTCATCGGCCTTGCTTCCATCGGTATTGCGATGCTATTGTTTCTGGTGACGACACGGAGACTAACAAGGTGAAGCGGTGATTCAGTACGGCACGTTCAGTTGTTGATCACCATACAGGTCATCTGGTGTCCTTATCCTTTCCATCCACACAGCTTTCCTCGGTGCAATCATGGACATCGCAAATGTTATTGTCCAGGCTAACACCACCTCGGTCAGCCGAATGTTCCCTTTGATTGTTGCTCGAGAGGTTTTTCTCGCCATTTCCCACGCCAGCAAATTCTTTTATGTCTGGCTTCTGTCTGGGCAATCTATTGCCGCCCTCATTTATGGCGGCAACTCTTTCCCCGCAAGTTGGGCTAGATGGGGGCTTGGTGGTACGGTGGCCAATGGCACACTGTTGGTACTCAGTGCAGGTATTGGACTAACCCAGGTGCGCAAGATAAAATTAATAGCTCTTCACCGCAACTTACGGGCGTGCGCAGTTGATCTGGAGAGCTGGGTTTCTCTTTCAGCTCACCAATTACCTCGTTCTGTACGACCTCGACACCATTCTGGAGATTGCCACAACTGGCCTTCTACTTGCCAAGCTTACTCTAAATATCTGGTTCTCGCCACCTTTTACGCCAATGAAGGCGGCGAAGGCATATGCACCATTGGTATTTGCAACTCTCCTAGGGCTTAGCGGCCCTATCGGCAATCTGCTTGGTTGTAAGTGCTTTTTTCGGGTGATACGGTTTCTGTATTCAACCAATATGTAGTCATGTGGTCCGACACTCCTTATGGACGACTCCTCGAGGCGATCCAGTTGTATTTATATGCACTTTATGCTCTTGTTCTCAGCTTCTACGCAAGTGTCAAGAAAGAGAGTAGCCGCAAGACCGAAAAATCACCAACACAGCAACGGCGTCCATCCGCTCTCACAATCCCTTCATTCCGTGATATCTCCGAGCCACCATCTGCCACGCTCCCGTACAGTTACCCGTCCCCAGCCCCGCTGATGCAAACCTATGCAGAGCCTGTGGCCTACGCTAGACCTGACGCCAAGAGATGGTCTACAACGGAACGACTCAGTCAATGGGTATCGGAGCGCGCCGTGCTGAGTCCAACTGGTGCTGGAAAGGCGTGGATCGATTTGGAGCGTGGTCATAAACGCGAACGCAGTTCCATGGACCAGACTATCCGTGCCCCCGTCAGGGCCGTAGCCCCATCCTCCGACAAGAGGCATATCCGCGACAACGCTCCTTCTCGGAAGACAACGCTCGACTCGCAAACATCTGGTCCAGCAAGAAAACCTTCCACGTCATCCCAGGGGGGCGGCGCTTCGGTCACTGTCGTTTCACCGACCAATGGTGACCGAATGACACTCTCTAGATCCAACTCTTCCAAGAATCGGTCTCCCATTGCTACTGAGACAACGGGTTCCAATGCGAACAGAGATAGTGCCTTGCCCTCTGCTCCTCGAGGCATCATTGGTGGCACAAACGGTACCCGGACGAAGCCTTCGGTTCTGGGTCGTCCGACCATCAGTCGGATTCAATCTATTAGCAGCATGCGTTCTCCATCGCCAAGCACAGATCTCAGCGTTGCTCTGCGAGAACAGGACGAAAGAGACAGGACCGTGGCGGAAATCTTGCAAGCCAGGGATTCCATGCCGTCTCAGTATGCGTTATCACCTCATTCCAACTCTTATCGCTCGGGTACAAGCAGTGTCTCCCTTAGCAATTTCCCTTCGCCTCCGCCAATGCCCATGCCAGTGGCCTCAAGCTCTAAGCAGATTGTCCCTAAGCCATTACAGCTTCCGAATCTCAGCATTACTCAACAGAGCGATCGCAAAGGAAAATCAAGGAAGAAGAGCGAAGATATCATTGTTGATGATGTCCTTTTCACCCTTGCCCCGCCAAACTGGAAGCGGAACATAGACAAGAAGGGAGACAGCTATGCAAGCGCTGCCTCGTCCACTGTCATGAAGCGAGACCAGTATGATTCTTCCGCACAGTGGGACATCACTAGCTTCATCGGAGGTGAGTCCCAGCCTGCTGTCTCCAAGAGTCATACTTACAGTTTACAGGTGTTGTCTCTCCAGGAGCAGAAAGTGCATACAGTCCATCCCTACTCTCCGCAGGACCACCTGGTCGCCGTGAATACAGCGCGCCGTACCCTTCTGCAGTGGCCTCTTCTGCTCTCCTGAGCCCTGCACAATCTGTCATGGAGAGCGAGGACAACGCTCAGATCCTGGAGGTCAAGCACACGCATCCTATCATGCGGATCATGCCCACACTGCCAGAGAAGGCAATAGCGATGAAGGCGAAGGAAAAATCACCATCACGAGGTGGTTCGTTGGACACTGCCGATAAGACTGTAGAAAACCCTGTCAGCATTCTTCCAGACACAAGGTCCTCCTCCGGTTCGCCATCACGAGAGGGTTCTCCACAGCTAATGCCAGCCAAGGCAGCAGGACCGGGAAAAACCTCTCCGTTCCCGACACGACCTTTGGCTGGGCTCGGGAGCTTGTCGACACAAATCCGTGCTGGTTCTCCGGGAGGTGCAGAGATGTTGGAGGCTTCTAGTACAGCCTTTGAGAAGCCGCGACCAGCGCCTTCGCCAGTTTCAACAACAACCAGTCCTGTGTCGCGACCTACGCAACCGCCTAGCGGTTTCATATAGGCGAAAATGTATATGCGTAGGCACTGCTACATGTATTACATCGAACATTTTTCCTTCATGGTACATTCTAATTGGGGTCCAACTGTGTGTATTTGAGACAATATTACAATCTTCAAAAGACGTCGCGTGCGGTTTCAATCGGATGAGGAGTCCTCGTCTTTATCAACATATCGCAGCAGTCTCTTCATTCGACTGACCGCTTGACCGGCGTAACCCCCCTGCGTGGAATCAGCAAACGTGTTCAGCAATCTTTGTGACCGGGCACTTACACCAAATATAAGCGCATGATTCAAGTAATGGTATGTCTCATAAAGCTCTGCACGTTGTTGAAACTCTGATTTCGGTTCAGCAGGTGGATAAAGAGTCTTATATGCAGAGAAGAAGGTAGGAGGGAAACCTCCGAACATTCTTGCAATCGCAAGCCTGCGTCACGTCAAAGACGTGTATGACAGAAAAGCGAAAGGACGCACTCGAATTCGTTGTGTCCATAGAATGCCGCTGGATCAAATATGACTGGTTCGCCCGTATGTTGATCTACACCTGCATTGCCTGTCCAGAGATCACCGTGTACTAGTACAGGTTCAACCTCTAGGTTTCCCAAGATGGCAGGTATAACCCTATCAGATTAGTATCAGGCTCTTTGCTAAAGGCGAAAACGCGTTGACCGCACCTCTGAACCACTTGATCACCCACTTTCACCACTTCTCCTGAGCCTTTTCTCGCAAGTCCATCCAGTAGCTGCCGCATCATGCCGCCGAAGCATTCCTCCCACGTCCCAAACCACCCTCGCTCAACCCGTGTCGCTCCACAATGTGTCGGCACATCGAACCCGAACCCCCTCCCCTCCGGATCCTTGAACTGATGCAGCTCCGTAGCCAGCCTCTTTGCTAGCCTTCGTGCAGCATGGTCCGATAAGTAGGATCCCATGTCGAGGTACTGGGAAATGAAGTATGGAAACCCGCCCGAGATGCCATACGCATACAGCTGTGGTGCCAGGCCACGCGCCGCTTGGTGCATCAGGTCGAGAGCACGCGCCTCGCCCGCATACTGCTCAGTGTCGAGGGAAGTACCGATTTTGCAAAAGTAGGATTTCCCGCTTGAGGAATGTACGCGCGAGCCTGAGCCTGAGAATGTCGCGTTGGGCTCGAGGGCCTGGAGATGCTCAAGGATGGTTTGGTTGATGCGCATGTTGGGGACTTGATGGACCTCCGCTTAATCCTCGTTGAAGGGGATTCGTTATAGGTGGGTATGCAATAAGATTAGCCAGCGGGGAATATATAAGGATCCTGATGGATATGATGATGATCAATGATGGATATGAAAATTGAGGGACATCACAAGGTATTGTCCAGCTTCAGAGAGCAACCCGGAAGCAACATACAGACCGGATTATTAGGTCGGACCGTGCATAGTAATCCGAGGAACAATGCACATGTGTATTCAGGTATTCTATGCCAATGATAACCCAGTCAAAATGAGGATATGGTATGCGTGAGATGGTACGTGAGGACTCATAATATTCTATCATTTCATGCTCACTGTGTCTCCCGGTCAGTCTCTGCACGAAGAGCACCCAGAGCTTCGGCGCCCTGTTCTGCTTGTATTCCATCGGTTGCCGCGGCGCGAGGTCCAACCTCGTTAGCTATCTCCAGTGCTGTATCTGCTTCCATCGTCCTCTCCGCATCCATTTGCGTGATTAGGACGTCTCCCTCAGTACGCTGCTCAACTGCTGAGGCGATCGACGCAGTCTCTGGTGTCGACGCCACGAGAGTCGGCAATTGGCTGGCAACTCCGGCACGGATCCGCTCGATGTCTCGTCGACTGAGACCAGCCTTATCGCACATAGAGCGGAAGATCGAAGTAGGGTTATCAAACAGATTCAGCGGGGTATCGAATTCGGCAATTCTTCCGTCGTCGAGCACCAGCACGCGATCATAGTACACTACATGCTTGCTCAGTATACAACGAGGACAAACAACGAGTGACGCACCAATAGTATTCAGACGATGTGCGATGCAAAGTAGGGTAGACGAAACGAATTCTTGCTGAATTGTCATCTGGATCTTTGAATCGGTAGCAACATCAACGCTCGACGTGGCCTCGTCCTGCACCAGATCAGACATCGCACTGTATTGCACTTCACTAAACACGCACGAGAACGATGATCTTGCTGTTCTTCACCAATGCTCGACACAAAGCGACTAGCTGGCGTTCACCAGCACTGAAGTTCGTCCCTTCGTCGGTGACTGCCCCGTCCAAGTCAAACTTGGCTTCTGCAATTGGGTCGCTTTGCCCAGCCTGTGGAAGCAACCAAGCACGCTGAAGGGCCGAGATGAGCTCGGCGTCTGTACGGGTTGCCGTTGGGTCCCTGCTCGAATGTCAGTACTACCACTTATACAGTACACATGAAAG
>NW_024467206.1:467469-550453 GCF_000292625.1 Dacryopinax primogenitus | reverse complement strand
TGTCAGTCGAGGCATTTAGTAACGAACATACGATGACATACTGGACAGAGTGTAGGAAAGCACAACACCAGCCTTCGATGGGTCGACGGTGTTACGGAATCCGACAGAAAACAGGCCAATTCCGAGGATGAGGCAGTTTCCAAGGAAGTCAAGTCGCATACCGAGCCACCTCAATCGAGAATCAGCTTACGATTCATAGGGGTTTCAGAATATGCTGCATACCTCTGCAAGGTAATGGTCATAAAGTAGGCCCTGTTTTCTACGTCTATCGCGTGTTCGGTTGTCGTCACGAATCGTTGCTGGAAGAGCATGTCAGTACGATCGTTGTATTGCGTAAGACACTGGCAATACCTGTTCTCGATATGCGCGAACAGTGGCTAGTCCTGTCAGCGTTTCTGAGGAACATCAGCATACGAACGCACACATTGTGAATATAACATACCAGAATAGGAGGCGTACAGGTTGGAACGCAGAATAGAGTCCATGCGCTTCACTTCGACCGATGTTCGGCGATAGAAGGTAGATGCGGCCCAGTACAAGAACAGCAGAGGGACGAAGATGATTCCGAGGTACGCATAGGTGTAGAACACGAGGAAGACAGTGCCAACAACGGAAGCCGCGGTAGTCAACAGCTAAAGGTGTTCTTCAGTCAGAACACTAACATCTTCTGCCTGCAGCGAACGAACCTGGTAAATAGAGACTGCGAGCTGGTTATCCATGACGTCCACATCTTTGGCAAGTCGATTGACGATTCGCCCAAGAGGCGTCGTGTCGTAAAACCATACAGGTGCCCTGAACACCCTCATGAGAGCGGTCGCATGCAGATTTCTACTAGCTTCAATAGCCGTCAAGCTAACAAGACAATGAGACATGCCATTTGTCGCGAATTTTCGACAGCGTACCTCAGGAAAAGAGCACTGAGGAATGCGAAGAAGGCCTGGGCACCGCCAAGCCCAGCATACATCCCCATATATCCAGACTGACTGAAGTCAGAGATGCTGTCACTGGTCCAAAAGCCGAGAAATAGGTTATTTCCGACAGACGCAGCCTGACCAAAAGCAATGATAGCCAGAAGCCCTGGTGCCCAGAGGACAGATCCAGCAGCTTGGAGCCACTCGGTGTAAACTTTCGTTGTAACTTGGCCCGTTCTGCGCTCTTCTTCTTGCATCAACTTAGGCCCCTTGGAGCTCGTTTTCCCTTCCCCTTGCTCCGATGCTTTTGTCTTCTTTTCATCCCCGGCCTTTTGTTTTTGTTGGTTACCAAACTCCTCAATGAGCTCGGCGAACCCTTTGCCATTGCTCAACAACTCCTAGCAAAATATGTTAGGTCCCCTCCAAAGACACACCTGAACTTGGTCCCACCTCGTAAGTGCCAGATTCTGTGAGCCGTCCCTCCTCTACATGCAGGATATGGTCCACACGGGGCAACACGTACAGTGCATGTGTGACCAAGATCCTCGTCTTGTTTGCCAGCGGTCCTCTCAGCAAGCAGTTTTCGAGAATATGGTTCGCCACATGCGCATCCACCGCGCTGAGAGGATCGTCAAGTAAGACGATATCCGCATCAGAGTATGTCGCCCTGGCGAAGGACACTCGTGCTTTCTGTCCGCCACTGAGGTTGATCCCCTTCTCTCCGATCTCGGTCATGTCCCCGTTGGGGAGCATGTCCAGATCTGGGGTCAGCGCACAGGCATGACAGATTGCGTCGAACCTTTCCGGGTCGTCTGGCTTGCCAAACATAACATTGTCGCGCAATGTGGCGTTGATGATCCATGCTGCTTGAGGGACATACGCTGTCGAACCACCGTAGACGACGTGGCCACGGGTTCGTCGCATTTCTGCAGTAGAATTTTTCAGGTCTTGGTAAACAGCATATAGTACGACCCTCACCTCCGATAAGCCCCTGGAGTAGGGAAGACTTGCCGCTGCCGACCTTGCCCACAATAGCGATGAAGCTCCCTCTCGGGACCTTCAAATCGATATCCTTGAGCGCAAACGGTTGCCTGGCATTCGGGTCCTCCTTCTCCTTCCCCTCCAGCGGTGCCAATCCCTTCCTCTTCTTCTCCTTATTCTCCTTATTCTTCTTCGCAGCTTCCGCTGTCTTCTTCTTGGCAGCCTCCTTGGTCATTCCTGCTCCCGCTCCCCCTGCTTTCCCTCCCCGCCCCTTGGATTTCTCATCAGGCTTCTCCACGCTCTCCCAAACGAAGTCCCCCTCTGCATCCACCGCCAGCTCCGCGTCCAAATGTACAGAGTACGGGTCCTCGAGGTCCTCTGCCAAGAGCATCTTCCCCACTCGGCCGAGGGCGATGTATGCGTCTGTGCAGTAGGTAAAGACGTATGGCAGAGCCACGAGGGGGGTGCGGATGATGTTGAAGTATTGTAGGGAGGAGAAGATGATGGCCGGAGTGAGGGGGTGGTTTGATAGCGCGTAGGTGATCTATGACTTGATCAGTTATATGCTACACACAGAAGAGGAAGAGTTACGATAGACAAGATGGACGCTGCGATAGGGATGAAAGCTACGATTGATGCCATGCATGCTCGTCCGAGAGCCATCGTGCGTACGTTGTGCAGCTCTTTTTCTCTGATGTCGCCGCTCTTGCGAGCATAGAACGCCTCCCACACATAGAGCTTGATAACACGTATTCCTGCTAGGATCTGAGCAGAGAAGGGTGAAGAAGAATTATGAGCTCCGAGGAGAGGCCGAAAAGAGGATCGACGCACCTCCTGCATCAGTCGCACCCTCTGGTCCGTGAGCATCACCGCCCTCCTCCTCGATCCATAAATCATCTTCACCAGATATCCCTGCAGCGGAAACCCAAGTACGAGCACCGCCAACCCCACAAGCGCCGAGTACCCCAGGTTAGAAATAAGCAGGGCGATTCCGATAAGGATCTGGATAGGGAAAACCCACAGCCCGTGCGCGTACGCAGAGGCTTCGTCCATCCTCGTAGCGTCGGCGGAGATCATCGTTGTTATCTGGCCGGTGTTGTGCGTGATCCGGGCTTTGCCAGATAGGCGGAGCGCTTTGCGGAAGATGTTGGAGATGACCTACCTGGAAGTGAGCGGACTGGTGCGGTAATACAGTCGGAGCATGGGAGGAGAAGGGTACGTACGGAAGTGCGAATCAAGAACCCAGTCTGCATGGCCCATTGCATATAGTTATTCTGGCAGATACTGCTCACCTCTTGCATGACAAACAGTGCGATTGCCAGCCCTATACCATACCCCACGTCCCTGGGAGCCGGGGCAGTCGGGTCGCGATAAAACACGTACGCTTCCGTGAGGTAGGCAATAAGCGCCTTGCTCACCAGTGGGGTGGTGGTATTGAGCGTATCGCCGACGAGCCTGAGGATGCCTGTGGGCCAGAAACGCCAGAAGAAGGTGCGATTGAGCGCAAGGAGAAGGGAGGAGTCGTACTCCCTTTTGTCAGCTTTTGAGCTGCTGGTGCTGGGGAGGTCGGCAGGAGTGGCAGAGGACTTCGTCCGTCCGAGCTTCTCTGTACTGCCTTCTTCGAGATCGCCATACCCCGACGAGCTAGCAGCAGCAGTCCTCGTGCCGAAGCTCGTGCCAGTGCGGGTGAACTGCACGTCGACCTCTCCTGCCTCAGTGGGAGCGCGTAGAAATATAGGGCGTTTTCCCGGGGGGCAGCGAGCGTAGAAGTTTTGCTCTACTTGATCGGCGACTGTATGCGCGAGGCGGGCATCGTCCAGTTCCCACAAATCTGCGTGGAAGTCAGGAAATACTAACCTAGGGGAAGGTGAAAGTGTGGACCGTCTTCCTGTATAGGTCGCGTATACCCTACCGTTAGCAGTGGGGTGAGCCACTCCACAGTAACTCGTGACAAGATACTGCCATCCAATGCTCAGTATCGCCGCGTCACTCAGATGAAAGACTCACTTGGACCGGATATCAGGAACGACCTTCCCCTTTCCAAAAGCGGGCGGGGCAGGTTCAGGCCTGTACAGGCGAGACAAAAAGTTGCGCCGTTTCCGGGGCATTTCGACCGGGAAATTGGCCGCTGTGGCCTGTGGGGCATTTTGAGTTAAGGGGTTGTCCATCGCCCTTTTTTCTCTAGGTTAAGGAATGTTGTTTTGATGAACTTCAGGGAAAAGGGGCCATAGGTTGCAGCGAGCGACAGAAAGTAGAACGACCATAAGACACAAACTATGTGCGACAGCTATTTATTGCGTCGGCCATCATTTGATGAGCTGTTAATAGAGTCAACATGACTCGTTTTTTACCGTCTCTGAGCGGTGCTGAGCTCGGCAGAGTGACCCATTATGAAGGCAGCCAGGGATCTGTCGTGGGTCATATCCGGGAAGATCGGAAATGACGTAATTTCACCAGTGCCAGATATGCACATTCCAGACCTTTGATTCACTCATGCAAAGGTCTTTGTCGCTTGAAATCGATCGCAGAGGTGTGTGGAGAGTACGCAGAAGCCTGGAACCTTAGCAACACCCGAGCTTCTCCGTTTTAGACGTTGCTACGGGATCTTGCTCGTGATTTCACTGTGCAAGTGTCTTAGTGTAACTGCGTCACTTGAGCACAAACTGCCCTACAATATCTCTCTCATTGACTAGCATTGAATGCACTTTCCAAGAGCTCGTTGGCGGTTAAAGAAAAGCAGAAATCTGGCTTAAGCCTGGAGACAAACGCCGATGGGTGCCTAGGCCTCGGCCACGTGTTGATAAATGAATAAGCTCCGTATCCACGCGACATCGATAACTTCTGTGAGGGGCCAAGCACACGCCGCGTTTTATCTTGTTCACGTCCTTACCATCTCTTGCTGTGCTCTACCCTCAACCTACTAATCAAAAGATGGCAACTAAAGTATCCAACATTCCTGCCCCGCTTGCTGCGTACCTGCGTGCGCTGGCAAAGCGGCCCTTGCTCACAAAGATGGTCACCGGAGGTACGCCCTTCCTGGACCTTTAACGCCGACTATGCAACTTAACGCACACCAGCCGTCCTCTCTTTCCTGCAAGAACCGCTCTCCTCTTCTCTCGCACATCTCCCCTCTCCCGCACCCTCCCAAACAGTATCCCGCTACTCCCCCGAGCTCGCACTCCTCCTCGCACGCCTGCACGTTTCCCCCCGCGCACTCAAGCTCGCCCTCTATGGGTTCCTCATCTCCGCGCCCATGGGGCACTTCCTCGTGCTCATGATCACCCGCGCGTTCACCGGTGTGCAAGGAGTCAAAGCCCGCGTAGGCCAGCTGGCGATGAGCAACCTTATTGCCGCGCCCATCCAAGTGTCTGGTGCGTTGCATCTCTTCCCTAGCTGCTATCAGATGACTGACGCATTCATTCCTCACAGCATACCTCGCCAGCATGGCCATCATCCAGGGCGCCCGTTCACCCCAACAAGTCCTCGCCGCTGTCCAATCCGGTTTCCTACGGGCGATGAAGATGACCTGGATGACCTCACCCGCAGCCGTGCTCTTCGCACAGCAGTTCTTCCCTCCCGAGGTCTGGGCCGTTTGGTTCAACTTTGTCAACTTCTGCTTGGGCACGTACTTTGGGGTTGTGATCAAACGCCAGCAAGCGATCAAGGGCAAGGGAAAGGAGGTGAAGGATGAAAAGAAGGACATTTGAGCGATCCAATTCGTACCCTGGTCTGTCTGATTTTTCGTATTTCTCGCGTTGTTACCACTTGTCTTTCTGTAACTTATGTTATTTCCTTTGCATTCAATCCGGGTATTGTGCAAATTGCTAAATTCACCTATTTACCCAAGAATGGAAAGGTGCTATCAACATTAATGCTACAGCCAGACGTACCATAAAGTCCATTTCTCCTCTTTGGGACTACAGTGACCCCTGCCCTAGCACATACTTGAATATATGCAGCGCTGTCGCCGGCTGGTCATACGGTATCAGATGCCCAGCCCCGGGAAGCTCGACGTACGTGATCCCCCTCTCGTTTGCGTACGTGCCCCCGCCCTCCCCATCAATGCTCGCAATACTGCTCCCCGGTGCGGTCTGGAACCCCTGCTTCCCGCCCCAAGTCATGTTCTGCAGCCATATCCGGTCACCTGTATAGATCAACAACGCATCCATATACCCGTGCTCGATGGTGATGCCCCTAGGCAGATGAGGGAGCAGCGCGGGGAGGAGCGTCTCGCTGTACGCGCTCGTGTCGTACCCGTCGGAAGTAGCGAACACTCCGTTCGGGTTACACTCGTTGAACGTCATGTTCGGCACGTGCAGGAGCTGCATCACGTCCGGTCTTGAGAAGTATGCTGGGGTGTTGTCGGCTCCTAGAGGGCAGGTGTCGTCCACGTTGTATGGGCTCAAGCAGGGGTTACCGCAGGAGTAGAGCATGTAGTCCCACGTGTCACACGCATCTGTATATGCGTCTGCAGGGATGTTGATCAGCCCATGCGGAGGGTAGGTGATCTGCGACATGACACTGTCGTACCCGCAGGAAGAGGACAGGTTCACCAGCTGGGAGACGACGTCGTCTGAGAGCATGAGGGCCGACTGGAACTCCTTTGCGTAAGCGGCAGCGGGATCTGCTGCGAGTTGACAAAGTCCGCGCAGGTGCCGTCGGATACTAGGATACCGTTGAGCTTGATAGGGAGGACGGAGGGGGTGGAGAGGATGCGTTGGGCGATATAGGGCAGGTATTTGCCGCTGTAGGACTCGCCGGCTAGAGTAAGGGGTTTCTGCAGGAGGGCGGGGAAGTTTTCGTCTATGCATAAAATGGTTAGCACAGGATGCAAAGCCGCAGGCAAGGGCGTACAAAAGTTCTCTAAGAAACCGTAGAACTGGTCGGCAAGCTGCGTCATCGTGGTAATGTCGTTCGTGCCAACGCTGTACCCCGTTCCTACAGGCTGATCGATATAGATCATGTCGCTCGCAGTCGTCCATCCGTATGGATTGAGGACGGGTGCATCGCCCGATTTACAGCTTATGGGGCCGTTTTCCTGCGAACAAAAGGTCAGGAGAGGTCTACTTCGCAGCAGACAAGAGGATACCATAAGGAACCCCGTCAAGCTCGAGCAGCCCGGACCGCCATTAAGCCAGATCGTCAAGCTCTCGCTTCCTCCGCTGGCCGTGCTGGGCCAGTACCAGAAGAACAGCTTCTTCGTCTCACTCGGGGACTGGCTCACAGGGAGCAACCCAGCCCACGTGCCCGGAAGTTCGAAGTTGATCAGGGGTAGGGCGGACGTGTTGACATAGAACTGGTTTGCACATTCCGGGAACCCAGGCGCATTCGGGTTACCCGGTGGGTGCGGTGAGACAGGAGGAATAGGGTAGGGCCATCTTGGTGGTGGGAGGCTTGGAAACCAGAAAGGACGAGGATAATGTGTGATTGGGAGCTTGGGGGCCCAGTGTGTCCAGGGCCAACTGGATGGGGTGCGCTCGACAGGGGTTGCAGCTGATAGGCCAGAGAGGACGACAAGGAGGGACAGCACGGTTGAGAGTGTGGTGTACATTATGAACGAGTAGTAAGTTTCAGATGCACTAGATGGGCGATGGGTCGTTGGAGATGGGAGGAGAGGGGCGGAGGACGTGCTGCCCTGAGGTTCGTCCAGCACACTCAGTGTCCTTATATGTCGGGTCGAGAAAGCTGTGGTGTAATGACAAGCCAGACTTGAGTGGGTAAAATACAGGTCCAAATAGAATCAGTGCGCAGTCCAGCCAGTTGTATTGCACATCCGGGAAAGCGGAGATGGTGGAAAGCGGCTGGAATTCAGGCAACCGAACCACTCGGCATAGACTATAGTAGGTAAGAAACATGGAGCTCTTTGAAAAGCATAGAATAATTGGAAGTTCGACCAGGCACGTCCGATGGACAAGGGATTGAATTGCCAGCGCATGGCAGCCATGTGCGTGGAACAAAAGGATTGATGGTGGATAAAGAATCATTCAGAACACGCGGAAAAAGATCCCCGGTGTCAATCATTCCGGCCGCCGCATTAGGAGCCAGGGAGCTTAAATACGCCATCCATCAGAGTGCAACCAGAAACATCTTCGGAAAGTTTCATGATGGGATTTCCAGTACCTTATTCAAGTGCTGTATTGTCAGAGCGCTGCGGAGCAAGCTGTTGGAAGGCATGAGAAGCACACATCGCCTCAGTTCCTCCATGTTCCAGTCAGGGCTCACGGCGAGGTTGCGGCGAGCCACCGGTATTTATTAGCAACAAATCGGGATGAAGTAATAGATACGATACCTTACGCAACTTATGGGACTTTGTTTGAGCGTCTGACGTGAGTGTACATGAAAGTACCAAATTTCACAGAAGTGGCTGAAACGCTGGCCGTCCATCTTCACATCTCGCCCTGCCAAATCCGAGGTCCAGCCGTATTGTTGTCAGCACTACGCATGTCAACGAATGAGCTGGTTTTCACCGCATGCTTTCCTCGGAACAGCTTTCATCCGTCCCAGAACTCGAGGCGCTTTACAAGCAATTCTCAAAGCATCTGTCTGTCCGGAGTTCGACCCCGAATCTCTCGTAGCCCGTGCCTGACAGAACCATTGCTGCGATCGGTCTTCCGCGTGCTCCGAATGAGAACGCGCGTAACCAAAGGGCGTTTGACCGGCCACGGGGATATAACGGAATACCGGACGAGCGGGAAGATCGGCGGCAAAGACCTTCCATTCAAATATCCGATAGCTGTAGCGAACTCAATCCGCCTTGAGGAAGAAAACTAGACAAAACGATGGTGCCGTAATGGCCCATACACTTGAGCGAAAGACGTAGTATCCTGAGTGAGAGGGAATGAGAAGGACCGTGAGACTCTGGGAAGAGAATTGAAGAGGTGAATATGAAATGAACGAGTGACGTGAGTTAATCTTCTGACTTGCATCATTCCAGTCCTTTTAGTGCATGCTAACCGCATTGAAACTCCTGTAACGCCTCGAGTCGGGTACTTCCGTGGCCGTGCTGGAGACGCGTTGCCTGATATGGCGGGGCTCAACGAGGTCCTCATCGTCATCCCAGCTGCCGGGAACAGGGGACATGCCCTCGCCCTCGTCATCCTCATCGTCCATGAGAGACTTGTCAATAGGGCTGCTAGAATAGGCACTGACGAAGTCAGCATCGGACTCGCCACCAGAAGTGGTGCCAGTCGTCATACGCGAGAGGCGCTTCGAGCGAGTAGAAGTCTTTCGGGACAGAGCGGGAGCAGCGGCATCCATCGGGGTTTCCTGAACAAGAATGGCCGCGGCACGGCCGGACGACGAAACGGGTGGTGCCCGGCTCGGATTACGGGGAGGGGCGATGGGACTTGGTGTGCTGGCCGACTTGATGGGGGTCTGGGCAGGCTCTGCGACGACTGTGCTGGTGGATTCCCGTTTGATGTCCCTCTGGCTGGATGCCTCAGAATCTGCGTCCTCCGCATGGTCAACAGGTTCTATCACAGCCTCTTCCTCGTTGGCAATATCAACAGGTTCCACGACTTCGTTGATCATCTCGGGAACGGGTTCCAGATCTGGCTCATCGATCTCGCCAGACCGCTCAGCGGCAGAAGGACGATATGTCGCCTCGCTCATCTCGTCAAGGGATCGCTTTTTTTCAGCACGACTGAGGGCAGGAGACAGACGCTGCTCCACAGTGGAATGCAGCGGCTCGAGTCGATCTCCGGCTGGAGGAGCTTGCTCAAGGCGCTGTTCCAATGAGGTGTCGGCTTCGGCTTCGGCTTCGGCTTGATGAGCAGAATGAGAAGTCTTCACACGACGGCGAGTACGGCGACTGCGACGGGTTGCGTCTGTTTCGCCACCAGTGTCATCAGCACCAGACCGGGGAGATGCGACACGGCGCTTGTTTTCGAGGTCAGCCAGAGCCAACTCCAGCTGCAAGAAAGGTCAGAAAACGTTGTCACCTGCTCAGTGCTCTAGATGACCAACCTTCATCTGAATCTGATTCACTTTTTCGCTGATCCTCTCGCTCTTCTCGCTAATGCCAGCATCCACAGCGCCCATGGTATCTTCCGTTCCTTGATCACGGCCACTAGCAGAGAATCGCTTCTTCCTAACAGGTATAGCGCTCCTGTCACTATCATGCTCTTCATCATATTTCTGCTCTTTGTAATGGCGCTGACGGCGAGGCTCCAATTTGACTTCGGCCTCTTCTTCATCGATTTCGCGCTCATCGATCTTCTCGAGCCTCCGCTTCCCAGTTTCGATGTCTGCAGCGTTCATTCCGATCTCATGCTCGACGAGCTCTTCATCAACCGGATCATGCAGGGCGGTGCCAGTGCTGAAACTCCTAGGGATTCGTCTGCCGTTCGCCAAGCCCGGGGTAGAGGCACGGGAATCAGCGCGTGAGCCAGTGCGAGACGTGCCAGTCTCGGACATCGAGTCGTTGAAGGACATGCTAGCGAGGGCACGCTCGATCTGCTCTTCGACTTCCGCAACCATCTGCTCGCGTTCGCGCTCCATAGCTTCCATGTTGAGACGCATCTGATCGAGTTGCATGAGCGCGTCCTGGTGCTCATGCTCGACATGAGATAGACCTGATGGACGGGGTCAGCTGCTGCTGCACACCAGCAGGATCAGAACACTCACGCATCTGAAGCTGTTGCTTCTCCTGTGCAGTGACGGTAATGAGGCCGCTAAGGCGCCTGCTCTCCCTTTGTTCCTTTCCAATTTTAGACTTGAGGTCGCCAGCCTCGAGACTGAGCTTCTCCGCATATCCCTCGAAAGCGACAAACTTCTCACGCCAAAGGTCAGATTCTGTCATTAGGAAGTTCAAGCGACGTGAGAGACGGCCAATCTTAGTCTCGAGGTCGTCACGAGCATCAACGAAGGCAGTGGCGCGACGACGGATGGCACGTTGAATCAGCTGTTCAGCCGCGGTCAGTCCGGCCTGACGCTTCGACATGCCCAACATGGCTAGACGCTTGAGTAGCGATGGCTTCTTGTACTACGCGCTGTCAGGAATACCAATCACACTCGGAACAACTCACTCACTTTATCCTTGAGCACAGAGTCGAAAGCCTGGATGACTCTGGGCTGGAACCACCATTCAGGCGGTGGGATGATCTCCGCATACACGGCACTGGGCGCCCCGCGCCGAGTCTTGATGCTGCAGAGCGGCCTGAACCTGCCAGCGGGGAAAGCTTCCTTGAACTCACTCGGAACTGCATAGTCAGGATGGAAGTACCCCTCAAAGGCATTGATCAGCGTCCTACGGAACTTATCCCGCTGCTGTTTGGTGCTAACGCTCCCAGCTGGCGGGCTGGGGCAGTGGACGCTGTTGATATCCAGGTCGCAAATACAAACTTCCTTGCTGGGACGAGCGACGAACCGGCAGTCGGTGTGAAGGCCGATGAGCCACGGACCGGGATCTTCAAGGTAGATCTTGGCATCGCGGGCATGCACCGCTGGATGGGCGATACCGTTCCAGCCGCGAAGCTCGACGATGTATTTGATAGTGTGAACGGCGATCTATAGCACTTGTCAGGGTATGGATCTTTCTCGGCAGCATCTGCTTACACCGAGCATAGCAGGATAACGAGAAAGGAACAACACCCTGCCAGTAGCGGCCAGGGCAATCTCACAGACAGTGAGGATATTATCCAAGTTCAGTGCCCTAAACAATGGCCACATAGTGAACTATCCATTCACGCATCAGCATCATTCCAGCCGTTTAACAAGCGACACCCACGTTTACGTCCACCAGGCCCCTACCGAAGTCCAGGCCACCCGGGAACCGACAGACGACTTCGACGCTCTCGCCTTCTGCACCAGCATCGAGCTTAACGATGTCTCCCGAACGCGGGGATGGGTGCTCGAGGATCTTAGCGATTTGCAGAGAGTGAGACTGCACATCTTTGCTGAACCTCGCCCAGGAGAGGGTGAGGAAATCGCGCATGAGGTCGTAGATAGGGTGCTTGGACACTAAAGCTTGATCGCCATTATTAGCTGAGTCTCAAAGAGAGAAAATGCAAACTAACTCAAAGCATAAGGAAGCCAGAACACAGTCTCCCTCGGCAGGAAGAGTGTGCTGCCACCAACGACCTTATCGCCCCAGTCGTCCGTCTCCGGCTCTTGCTCCGTCTCGGTCGCCTCCGGGGTGCTCTGGCCATTCCACGGTGCCTTCCTGCGTGCACTGCTAGCCGGGCGGCGCTGGAACCTCCTCGACCCAGGGCTAGCACCGGGCGTGCCAGTAGTGGGCTGGGAAAGGCTCTTCCGGATCGCTTCCGCGCGACTCGCGTCTGCGTGGGAGTACACAGTCAGCACAGTACCGTAGTATATCTGCCCCTCCTCTTCTTCCTTCTTCCCGCCTTTGAGGGGCGCGTTGTTGCTGTTCGGCACGGGAGGGGGGTTGAAAGACTGGAAGGAGGTGGTGGAGTAGTTTGCTGGGCCATAACCGGGGCGCAGAGAAGGGAGCGATGAAGCGTTAGACAGTGAGGTGAAGGTCGCTGCACGGTTCATGCTATGAGGCCCCGCAGGCCGAAGAGTGAATGTGAAGGTGTGAATCGTCGATGCTGGCTGCAGAGTCGAAGCGATAATCTCCACTTCTTTGGGGAAGGATAGCTACGCGCAATGTTCATCAATGGGGGCATATATGCACCACTTAGACAGGAAAACATACCTTGAGCGCTTTCGACAGCATCCGCTGCACGTCCTCACCTCTCCTGCTCTTCCGTTTCTTCCCACCACCAACGGTGCTCCCATCCCCGCCGTTGTTCACTCCGGGACTGACGGTGCTACCCAACACCTCAGCTCTCCACCAACGATTGACCGCACCATCTGCGTGCCTGCACCCCTCGACACTGTCCGGCTCCGCGAGGGTCCATGTATGCGGGCTCTTGGGCAGCCCAGCAACGAGGTACAAGCTTGTGAGCGGGGTAGTGCTAGCTGGGGCGGCAGGCTGAGTGAGGGCACCGTTTTTGCTCCCGGAACTCAGTTGCTTCTGGTGCTGGCTAGCGACGGTACCTGGCCTACTGGGGCCTTTCGGTGCAGGAACCAGCGCGCCTTGCTGTGCGTGGGAGTGGTGTCCGTGCACATGATGGTGCGGCATAGGAGGGGGGATAGACGGAGGTGGGTCCATCTCACCCTGGGTTGTCGCTCCCCCAGCTTCGAACTCTTCGTCGTCGTCCTCTTCCAGCTCCTCGATATCTGTACGCTCCCGTCTCGCATGCCCGTTCTGAGCACCTGTAGGAGCCTGGGCAGCGACGGCAGCATCGAAGTCGGAAGAGGGGTAAGATGTCGCCGAGGTGTCCCTCTGCGCACGCGGACGGGCATACCGGGAGGATGCAGCAGCAGCCGCGGCAGAAACGTTGGATATATGCGTCTGCCCTGGACGAGGGGAGGGCATCACTTCCGGTTCCGTCTCGGTCGCGGTGTTGTCTGCATCTCCGAGGCCGCGTGCGGCAAACCGATGCGTGTGCCCGTTCATCTCCTCCTCTTGCTGGTAAGGAGCGTGGTGATGGTGATGATGAGAATGATGGGCAGAGGACTGCTGTACCGGTGTGCGGCGGGAATGGGTATGATGGGACGGGGATGAGGGGAAGGAGGACTCGCGCACTTGGAAGCGGCGAGTGGTGGGGGAGACGGGAGCAGGGATGGAGGAGACCTCTGTCCGCTCGCGTGCGGTCGTCGCTGCTGCCATGTCTGGTCGGTGTTTTTCTCAGTTTGAGTTGGTTCGCTGGTTGAGCGTCGACTGAACGTGGGCGCGTTTTACGCTGCAGCCGTGCGGGAGAGACAGAAAGGGATTATGCAGCGAAAAAGAACGAACGGATGGAAGCCGGAGAAGGAATCGGCGTTGCAGTCCCTGGTAAGCCTAGCGCGATATAGAAAGGCGGGGAAGATCAAGTGTAGGATGGAAAAAGAGAGAAACGGTGTAGTTGTCTCTGCGACAGCGACAGTTGGTCCACTCTACAGCTCAGGACGCGCCCTCCCGTTGTCGTGGAGGTCAAAGACCATGATAAGCGAGTTATGATCAACTTCGCCTTACGTTGCAGCCGCCTCTGTGTGCTTCCTCATTGGCCCTTTTTACTCCTCCGCCGTCTTTTTCCTTTGGACAGAAAAGAAGCCGCATACATCAAAGGATGTCAACAATTTATCTGTGATCAGCCTCCTTTTCAATCAATCTAGGGCTTCAATCGCCCGGCGCGTCGTCGCACCAAACAGCAAAGGAAAACTCCCTTGACGACAAGGGTTCAGGCACGAGTACTTGGTGAGGAATGTGTCACGTGATTTCACCCAATGTATGAGCGTCAACGAGAGCTCGACAACCTCATACAAGCAGGATAGATAATAAACAAGATAAAAATGACTCCTACACCGACTTCGGATGTCCGCACGTCCGTGGTCGTGATCGTCAAGTCCGCATACTTCAGATGATCCTGCGCTTTTTCTTTGCACGCACATAAAGACTGAGACAGGCTCACTCCGAAAATAATGTGCTGTACTCACCGACGGATCTGGATACGCAGTATCTATGTTTCTCAGGATAACGTCTGTTTCATCCAATGCCAGCCTCTTTGAGTGCAAGGCGCCCTCAGCCTTTTTTACAGCCTTCGCTTGCTGTTGTTTCTCTAAGACCTGGATGAGCCCTAGATCTTGGTGCTGTTGTTGTACGACTTACGTTGCTGGAAAAAATGCCGCATAATGTCTGAATTTCGCACGTGAGATGATGTATCATGATCCTATAACCTGTGGAAGCTTACCACGCGATCCATAGTGAAAAGTCCACAGCAGCTCGATTTTATTTTCATCCATCTCGTTCAGGCGGTCGTAATCCTCTATCGAAGGCTGGCAAAGCCCGAATGGAAAGCTGTGGAATGTGTTCATCGCATGTATCGACATACAAACAAACATACTCACATGAGTTCTGCCTGGTCCGGTTCTTCTTCTTCTAGCTCTGACAACTTTGACCCGCTTTGCTCCCCAGCTGCTCCGTTCTCGGCGGTGTTCCCGTCTCCAGCAATTGCATCTGCCTCAGCAGTCTTTCCTTCTTCACCGGCAGCTTGCGAGTCAGTTGTTCCTGTCTTATCAGCAACTTGTTCTCCGCCAGATGTTGCTTCTTTATCAGCTGTTTGCTTATCAGATGCTTCCTTATCAGGTTTTTTCTGCTTGGAGTTATCGACGACTTTTCCGGGATACTTGAACTCTTGTAAAGCGCTCTCTGACAGCGAAAACGCGCAGAACTCGATCACGCCGAGCTTCGTCGGATCTGCGCAGAATAAGGTAGATCCAAATCAATCTAAGGATCGCGTACCATCTGTGGGCTGTAGATCTTGAAAGGCGAACGGAGCACGAAACGCCCTGTTGTCTGGTGTTACGATGCATTGATCGATGATCACGGGATGACTCGTCGGGACGAGCAATCGGCTAGCAATCTCTTGACCATCGACGGTTAAGATACCAGTGTATGGAGAAAGCCGGGCATCAGCTCGGGTGCCATCCCAGGACCAACGAACAACGAACGGTAAACGTCTGCAGCGTCAAGTGAGTATTGAATGTGATGGCGGATATGATTGTAGTCTCTGACACGTCCGGGCGAACCATCTATGAAGCCGGTCCATTTTCGTAAGTGGGGATCTTCGCTGCTGGTATATTGCTGCAGCTCATATGCAAGATCGCCGTCGATGAGCTGAATGGACACATCATGACCAAGCAGTTTTCCCATCGTGGCAGACTTCAACTGGATAAAGACGCGTCTGGCGACTTTAGGGACGCGTGGTCCAGACTAGCGGACGTACGTAAATATTATGGACTTTCTGCTTCGCCGCCAATTACCTCTGGAGCGTCGGTAATCCACTTACTCTATATGTTTATTGCATTCACATTAGCTGGCTGCATAGAGATTCTAAGGCCAAGCCGCAGATATTGAGAGTGCAGCTTCATGACGCCTAACCTAAAGTTTGGTTGGGCGTCTGTTTCGGAGCCGACATCAAGGGTTTTTCTTTCCGGAGTGCCAGCAAGCCCCTCTTCTCTTGTACTCTCACATACATATGCTTGTATACCAGATAAAACTCCTGAAGTCCTTTGACCTGGTATAATCATCTGATTGGCAACACCATGAATCTACATCTCGCCAACAATCTGGCGGAGCACCTTGGCAGATTAACATGTCATCACTGAAGCATTTAACCCACGTTTGTGTGAACACCGACTCGCAACAACTATAAGCATATTCATTAATCCAAAGATTCAGAGAATCATAACGTAACGGTTAGTATACTAGTACAGATGATGCCCCCATCTCGTCATTTCACAGGTCTGTTTTGGACAAGACGGTGGCACCCTGATTACTGATCAAGGTGAAACCATCAACCTTTGTTGCGCCGACCTGTTTGGGAAGGTTCGCAGCACCAACATCGCCAGCGATTCGCATCGCTTTGGCGACGTCCTTGATCTGTCATGGCGTTATCGAACAGCAGAGACAGAACATGGAGGAAGGGAGCATACATGCATTCCCGCCCCGCTCCACACCAACCTCAGCGCAGGCACCAAGGCCGCCAAAACCGCTTCTGCGTATCTTGGTGTGGACCGTGTCGCTCCTTGTAGGAATCCAGGACGAAACACAATGGTTTCTGCGTAACCCATTTGGGCGAGTGCGAGTTCAGTTTCGCCTTTCGAACGGAGATAGAGGAACGAGGACTTCGCGTTGGCACCCTCAGACTGGGATGGGGAAAGCAATGAGGAAACCGAACAACAAGGTGAGAACACAGAACATACCGAGAGATACACCATTCGCTGCTGCTTTGAAGGGTCAAAAGCGTGTTTAGCTGCGTCTACAACGTAGCTGCGCAGGCGATCAGTGAGACTCTTCGAGCACATATTGTTACGCACTCCTTATCAATCTTTGTGAATTTCTCCGCGCTTCCTGCAGCCTGCCGTGTCGTTCCCAGCGTCACGAATACGACATCCCATTTCTCCTTCTCAAGCCCTGCTTGACCCAAGTTCTCAAAGTCGATCGTGTGCTGCTCGAGCTTAGCCTTCCCCTCAGTAGGCACCTTGTCCGCAGGTGTGACGTGCCGACCGAACTCCCCGACTTTGCTGAAGTGGGGGGAGGCAAGGAGCTCACGAAGGAGATGCGAGCCAACGTTGCCTGTCGCACCGATCAGGAGTGCAGTCTTTGCTGTTCAGGTGTTAAGGTGGTGTCAGGGAGCTGGGGAGTCAACGTACTCGACATGGTGGTGATAAAGTTACAAAGAGGTTCCCTGTGCAAGTACCAGGTGCGCTCTTATGTCCCATCAAGCCAAGCCATCTTTTCCGTGCACGCGACGCCGGGATCGGGTCGCCGCGCGGCTTCTGACATAAAAGTTCGCCGGACGTTATCTCGGTCAGGTTGTGTTTTCCCGCGGTCAAGATCAGCTTTCACTTTCTGCGCTGATCGTTTTCACTCGAATTCTACAGCTCGCAGCACTGCAAGGATATCCTTCTGACGAAGGCACAATATGGCAAGTGCAGGTTGATCGTGTATTACCAAACTCGGGGCTGTACCCTCCCCGATTCGGCTCCGATCAGTGACAGGGACCACAAAATCAGTATTCATTGTTGGAACTACAAAAGATTATGAAAGCACAGGATTTCTTTGGCGTGGTTACCAGTGGCTCGCACAAGTGTCATATGGAGCGGGACGGTCCCTCACAGTCGATAGCTCGTCTGGCAGACCTTCAGTGTGCGGCCACGCTGCTTCGAGCCCGATGCTCACCGAGCTCTTGAAGGAGAGCATCAAAGTCCGATCCTCGGTCAAACTGCAGACCATTTCCTAATGAGACGTTGTCGACATCCCCAAATATTTCCGTGAATAGTGCTTGATCCATGATATAATCCTCTCGTCCCTCTGATGGCGCAGGATGACAGTCATACTCTGTATTCGTAGGTTGCAATATTTCAGCATCTCCAACCCATGTCATCTCAGTATCTGGATCCCCGTGATAGCCCGCTGAATCCAGTCCTCCTGGTGCAGTCGCTTCAGCATCGTAGGAATTCAGAGTCGAGGCGCGGATTGCTTCCAACTCGTCGTCAAACGCCAGTTCAGGCAACCGCTTCCTCACTTGGTTCGCCTCCAGCAGTAGACGAAGATCGACACCAGCGTTTTCAGGAAGCCAATTCTCGGGTAAGTCTGGTAGGCACCAAGGAAGTTGCGGCTTGAACCTAGGAGGCGACAGGCCGAGCTCACGCGCGAAGCCATCCCATGGATTGTGCGTCAAAAGTAGGTTCGATAACGATTCAGACGAGTCTCCACCAGAGGACGGCGAGGAAGAGTGAGTCCGAAACTCAGATTTTCTGACACAGACATCGTCTCGCGTGCTATCTGTAAGCCGCTTAGTGGTGCCAGATAGCTGAGCATTGGCAGTGTCCTCAAGTTCGCGCATGCGACGGAGACCGATTGCTTGTGCTCGCATAGGTTTAGGCTGCAGGAGTACAGGACCGTCCGGAGAAGCCAGTATACTCGGTGGTCTGGAAGATGACAAATGAGGTGTCGAATCAAGCTCGACGCTCATAGATGTGCGAGAGTGAGAAGTCGCAGCCAGCAATGTACCTTGCGCCACAGGAGATCTTGTCGGAACATTTCGTTCATCCGAAATATCTGAGCAATTCGAATCAGATCCAACAGCAGTACGATCAGACATAGTCCCGTGCGATTGGAGAGATGCAGACTGCCGAGCAGGCGCATCCGGACGGGTGGACAGCGTCATCGGAAATGGCCTTGGGGACGAGGATGTCTGTGTGCGAGTTCCGACTGCAGGACCATCGAATCGGGTATCAAGAGCCATGCGAGATGTTGCGCAGTTGCTTGGGCTCCTTTGTGACTTTGGCTCGGTAGTCAAGCCAGCCAGATCTTGTGCCTTCAATATGCGTCTCCTAAGCTCCGCGTGTGATACTACCGCTCAAGTCAGCTATATGCGTCCAATTGTCCATCCCATGGTGTACCTGTCTGTTCATCTAGAGCATCAAGGACTTTGGAATGAACTACTCGACGTTTGGAATTGCTGGAACGGCTATCGGTGCTGGTGGTGGAGCTCGGTGGTTTTCGATACCCACCGTCAGCTGGCCAAGTTTCGTTCGCCGTTTCTTTCCTGACAACGTTATGATATTCATGATTGGTAAGCTGTCTCTCGCGCCTCGCTGCTGCTAAGTTTATCCCGTCTCGTATTGTGCCAGGGTTGGAGGCTGCAGGCCGAAGGGATGATGGCGCCAGTCGTAAAGATCGATTTGCGAAATGCTTCTTCTCGAGGCGATTTTCTGTATCTTTGGAGCGCGCCTTTGCCAGATTCCTGCATCATAACAAGTATTTTAATCATTGAGGACAAATGCAGATATATGCATGCGTATCCAGGTATACGCACATGCGACCGCCTGTCCAATTTGCACCACCCATAGATGGTCGTCAGGGCGAATCCTAGACGCGTCAGTGACGTAACACGAGTGAACAGCAAACGAATGTCATTATCACGCCACGTCAACCCAAGGTCATTTACACATTCAGTTTGTTTCCCCAAGAATCAGTAGCCAGTGCCATACGGGCAGAGACCAGCAAGTGGAACAGAGCCCGACCGTGCGTAACAGATCATTGATTGAAGGCATGCTGTGCTGGTGCAATTCCCGCCTTTCACTGAGCTTTTGCTCTCGTATGTGTAAAACTTCTCGATCAGGCTGGGATTAAGTTCCCACTGCTCCGTAACAAGGTGCCACCAAGTAGCATTTAAAGGAGCGGTGGAAGGCCATGAGATGTTTGCGCCATATGCCTCCCGAGCGGAGTACTCGAACGTGAACACTGCGCCGTGCTCAGCTTGCGCGTCGAGGGCAGGGGCATCGGAGATATTAGAAATCCATGTGTACGAGTCGAGGACATTGAACGTAACAGGATCGATGTCGTAGGCGCGGAAGCCGGAATTGAGGTTCGTTAGCGGGGTGAGAGACGGTGCAGTCCAGGCGGTCGCTAGTGCGCTGGCAGCGGAAGGGTCGGAACCGTTGTTGGCGTAGAAAACCGAGAACTGATCTTCGTGGGTGTGACCAAAGAAGATCTCAGCAATCACGTGAGGAGAGTATCGCTCAACGATCTGGTAGAAAAGATTTGTGGGATTCGCCGTGGACGGCGAACCATTTCAGCCCGAAGGAACGTGTCCAATGATCCAAACACGTTGACCGGCGTCCTCCGAAATCTGCAAATTGTCCGCCATCCAGCGCAATTGGCCCGAAATGTCGGGATTAGTAGTGTTGATATAGTTGAACCAATTGTCACCGTACCCTGAGATACATTTGTGTTAATAACAATGTGGGATTGGCTACAGTCACTCACAGAAATCGCTGTTGAACGAAATGATCTTCAGACTTCTCCAAGTCGTGATGGCATAACCTCCATAGTGCACACTAGCATATTGGTAAGCGGTACTATCCACCCAACCCTTTTGAGCCCAGAGAGCTGAGATATGCTCATAGTTCCAGGAGAACTGATTCCCGAGATATTCCGGCTCCAGGGTGAGAGGTGCAGCACATGCTTGAGGCCATGTATCATGGTTGCCCAAAGCCGCATAAACCGGGGTGCTACCGAGTGCAGATTGAATCAAGAAAAATCTGGTGTTCAGGATGAGCCAAGAAATATCGCAGAGGGAGTAGGAGACGTACGTGATTGATTCTTCGTACTCGATATAAGTCCGACCAAGCTGCAGAGGCCAGTTGTGATTATCATGGGAAATGAGGTCTCCGGTGAAAATGGCGAAGTCGAACTCTCTGCCGGTTGGGCCAGCGCCCGCAAGAACAGGTATGGCTTCAATCGCAACACCAGCGAGATCCATGGGGAGATCACACTGAAAAGCACCAAATCTCGGTGCTGGCAAGAGAGTTGTATTCGGGCTGGAGGAAGCGTACGCGTTGTACCGGCAGCACATGTACTGGCTGCACTCGACTTCAGAGCCAATATCGTAGCGGGGATCAAGGTGGAAGTCGGACAAGTGGAGCACTCGGACGCGTTCTCCTGATGACGGAGGAGCAACCGCATTGGTGGGCTTGGCAGTGGCAAAGTATCCAGTCATGTTAAGGACGTTTGGAGGGGGAACAGTGCATGCGCCCTCGGAAACCAGTCAGGACATAGTCAATTACATCCAGGCAAATCACCTACTCCAACCCAGTGTGCACAAATAGCTTGCCCATCTTGGCCTGCAACGTCAGCCAAAGCTAAGACTTGAGTAGCAACATCGCCTTCCGACGTAATTCCATAAGTTTCGGCGCAAGAACCGTAGGTCTACAACCGTGATCAGAGTAACAACAAAGATTGGATTGATGTCGACGGACCGCAAAATTATATTTATCACACAATGCGACCATCACATTAGGCACTTCCCAAGGAGCCGTGTTTGCGAGGACCTTGCCTATGCTCAGGGCTGCCTGGCACTTTCCGCAGCTGTCCACAATGTCGGCGGTATCGATGATGTCAACGATGCTCTGGAATGTCTGAGCAGCGAGTGCGAGGGATCCTGGTGTAGACAAGTTATACGTGGGAATTATGGGCCCAGTGACTTGCTCGGTCAGTAATGAGGGAGGAATGACATAAGGATCCACGAAATCACCCTAGAGAGTTCCGTCAGGTTAATTTGTAAAGAAAGATGTGGCACACTACTCACATCTTGAATGGGATACGGCTGGGTAAGCTCGAGGGGAAACACTGAACCAGTCACGGGGTCTGTAACTATGGGTTGAACCTCCTTGGTGGTCTGCGTGGGCTCAAATCCTGGCCAGTACTCCGCAAAGAGGGAGCTGGGAAACGCAATTCCACCTGTGAAAGCAGGTGACGCGGTTCGTAGGTACGGGGGAAGGGTTGGTGATTGCGCTAGGGAACTTGCCAGGCAGAACATAGCAACAGTGAGATATGCGGCCATGTTGTCAAGCGGGTGTCCTGGCCGAGCAAGGCTTGTTTCCACAAGCGCCAGCCCAATATTTTTTGAGAAAGCATATTATATCTCCACTGGGGTAGAGAGGGATAAACCCTCTGTCGAGAACATGTGAGCATTTGCATGTCATCTCTAATCATGAGCATATCGACGAGTCTCCATATGGCCCAGGGTGTAATCCCAAGACATTATTTGAGCAAACCTGCACCCAACTCCAGGGAAGCCATCACATGTGCACACAATTTGGCATCAGACAGCAGAGAATACTAGAAGTGATTGACGAGCATACAGCTGGTGTCGTTGAGCTGGTGAGCTGGGCGGCTGCGGTCCTTCAGTTGGATACCAAGCGGAATGCAGTATCATCACACAGTGTCAGGGGCAAACAGAAAAGCTGAGCACCACGATGCCTCGACATTTGCTGTCAATCCAAAAGAACCAACTGCGCCAGCGAGACCATGCACCACTAGTACTAGTGCTTGTCAGGTTGGGAGTTTTGAAGGGTTCAATATTAGAATCACAACAATGGAGCCAATTGGGCATCTCTAGTCACGTGACGGCATAACAACGGGAACACCCTTCAACCCAAGATTTCTACACAAGGACATACAAGCCTTTCTATATGCTACTTCGAGAATGTTCATTACTGAACCGAGCCATATGTAGATCCATATGGGCAGAGGCCAGCAATAGGGACGGATGCGGATCGAGCATAGCAAATCTTGGACTCCACGCACGCAGTACTGGTACAGTTTGTGGTCTTGACTGAACTCTTACCTTCGTAAACAGTGAATTTCCCCACTAGACTGGGATTGATCTGCCACTGCTCGGTAACAAGATGCCACCAAGTGGCATTGATGGGTGCGTCGGTAGGCCACGATATGTTGGCTCCATATGCCTCGCGGGCGGAGTACTCAAAAGTGTAAGTTGGTCCATATGTCGTCTGATTATCCAGTACTGGGGCAGCCGAGATGTTAGAGAACCATGTGAACGAGTCGACGATGTTGAATGTGACAGGATCAACATCATAGGCACGGAAGCCAGAGTTCAGGTTGCTGAGCGGAGTAAGGGACGGGGCGGTCCATGCAGTCGTCAGAGCACTTGTAGCGGATATGTTTGTGCCATTGTTGGCGTAGTAGATAGAGAATTCGTCCTCGTGGGTATGGCCGAAGAAGATTTCAGCAATCACGTGAGGTGAATAGCGATCGACAATTTGATAGAAGAGATTTGTCGGGTTCGGAAGGGCTTGATTCCCATTCCAGCCAGGAGGCACATGGCCAATGATCCAAACCCGCTGACCAGCATCTTCCGAGGCTTGTAGTTCGTCGGCCATCCAACGGACCGGAAATGTCGGGGTCGGTCGTGTTGATGTAGTTGAACCAATTGTCCCTGTACCCTGATCATGACAAACTGAATGAGGTCATTGCGGTGTCAATCGGAACCACTTGCTCCAGAAGTCGGTGTTGAAGGAGATTATCTTCAGCCCTCTCCAAGTGGTATACGCATAGCCGCCATAGTGGACACTGGCGTATTCGTATGCTGCGCTGTCGACCCAGCCAGCTTCAGCCCAGAGGGCAGCAATGTGCTCGTAATTCCACGAGAACTGGTTAGCCAGATATGTGGGCTGAAGCGTCAGAGGCGAATTGTAAGCTTGTGGCCATGAGTCATGGTTGCCAAGAGTCGGATAGAGGGGCGCATAACCGATCGCATACTTGATCATGTTATAGCTGAACAATGCCTTAAGAGCATGCTGAAGACTCTTAACAGCACAAAGACATATATTAAAGTTTCCTCGTACTCAACGTACGCGTGACTCAATTGGTTGTCATTCTCATGCGAAACAAGATCACCAGTGAAGATGGCAAAGTCGAATTCTCTTCCAGTAGGCCCGGCACAGGCAAGTATAGGAATAGCCTCGATTGCGGCACCAGCAAGATCATAAGGGGTATGGCAATAGTAAGCACCATATCTCGCCGCAGGTAGTATTGTGCTGTTAGGACTTGCGATGTTCGAGCTGTAGGAGCGGCAACAAAGGTATTGTGAACAGTCCGCTTCCGAGTATGTTGAGTACCGAGGGTCGAGGTGGAAATCGGACAGATGCAACACACGAATGTGCTCGCCGCTTGGCGGCGGTGCCACGCTATTGGCTGGTTTCGGCGACGCGAAGTAACTTGTCATATCAAGCTCATTTGCGCTGGGAGAGGGCAAGAAGACTAGGAAAGTACTGTTAGAATAAGCGAGTGCAGCGGGCTGGCACACACATCGATGAACAGGGAGCAAAGATGTTGCCCGTCCTGACCAGTCACGTCGGCCAGTGCTAAGACTTGGGTCGCAATATCCCCATCGCTATTAATGTCGAAATTCTCCGCGCACGTTCCGTAGCTCTGGACGGGTAGTTAGATGCTAATCGAAAGCACAATCAGAGCACTCACAGCATACCCGAACATATTGCAAAGACTAATCATGACACCTGGAACCTCCCATGGTGCAGTGTTGGCTAGAGCCTTCCCAACGCCAAAGGCGGCTAAGCACTTTCCACAAGTCTCGTTGATGTTGGGGCTGGTAATAATTTCAACAATATTCTGGAGAGCTTGCGACGCGAGTGCAAGCGAGCCAGGCGTTGACAATTTTGTCGAAGGGAGCAGAGGTCCAGTAACGGCAGCGGTCAACAGAGATGGAGGAAGGACATAGGGGTCGGTAGTATCAGACTATTGCATTTCAGCTATGACAGGTTTACTCCAGTATGCGAGAGGACGTACGTCTGGGATGGTAGCCGGATCCGTCAACTCCAGAGGATAGACCACTCCGCTGATCGGATCTGTGATCTTGGGTTGAGGCTGAACCGTGATCTGTGTAGGCTCGAAGCCCGGCCAGTATTCCGCAAACAGGTAGCTGGGAAAGTACGGTTGACCGGTGTACGCTGCCGACGCAGTCTGTAGATAAGGAGGGAGGGTTGGTGTCTGTGCCCATGATGCAGCGGCACAAGAGAAGAGAACGAGCGCCATGGCGATGTCAGCCTACCTAACGTCTGAAGTCCTCTGGCTAACAGTCACGCAGTACGGCATGCCGCCTTTATCCCTGGTTCAGAGAGTGGGTATTAGAACAACCGATCATCTGGGGTGGGAATTGGGAATTGGCGAAGTCTCGTGGATTCGTCCATGCCCGGAGCGTCTGATCAAGAAGTTTGCAGTCCAACCGTAATTGCAGCATGGCGTGGTCGCACGGGACGAACGTGCCAATTTTTTTTACTGATCTAATCAGGGAATACCGTACAATTTAGGACCACAAGGAACTAACGCATTGTGTCAAGCAAGAATAATGTGCTGGATAGCAGTGCGGAGACTAGAAGTTCTTTTCCACCAACGCTGGCACCATAAATTTCACTTGACCCGACGCGTCGGCAGTCACGTGCCTCTGACTCGAACGGAGGCTGAGAAGACCGTTGCTAATTTTTTTCCCATCAACCACCTCAGATACAAAGAACATCGTAGAAAATCTCAGTATAAGTACGGCTATATTCGTCCGAAGAATACGTCGGATGAAGGCGGGATTCTTTATTGGACGGACCCGTACGTCGACCCGTACGGGCACAGACCGGCAAGCGGAACAGAGCCCGACCGGGCATAACAAATCTTCGACTGCACGCATGCCGTGCTGGTGCAGTTGGTCGTATACGTCGAGCTCTTCCCTTCATATATCGTGAACTTCTCCACAAGGCTCGGGTTGACTTCCCATTGTTCAGTGACGAGATGCCACCAGGTGGCGTTGAGCGGCGCGTCTACAGGCCAGGAGATGTTGGCTCCGTACGCTTCGCGTGCAGAATACTCGAACGTGTATGTCGCACCGACGGCAGACTGGTTGTCCAGTGCGGGGGCTGCGGTGACGTTCGAGAACCACGTGTAAGAATCGAGGATGTTGAACGTGACAGGGTCGATATCATACGCGCGGAACCCAGAGCTCAGGTTGGTTAGCGGAGTGAGGGAAGGAGCAGTCCATCCAGTAGCGACCGCAGTTTCCGCCGACATTGTGGTGCCATTGTTGGCGTAGAATATGGAGAACTCGTCTTCGTGTGTGTGGCCAAAGAAGATCTCGGTAATGACAATGCGGGGAATAGCGGTCAACGATCTGATAAAACAAGTTTGTGGGGTTCGGGAGAGAGTTCGTGCCGCTCCAGCCGGGCGGGACGTGTCCAATTATCCAGAAACGCTGGCCTGCGTCCTCGGACGCTTGAAGCTCATCCGCCATCCAGCGGAATTGACCGGAGATATCGGGGTCAGAGGTGTTCAAGTAGTTGAACCAGTTGTCGCGGTACCCTTGTCTCAGGCGTTAGGTACATTTATCACGACTGACAGTTATTACACTTACAGAAATCCGTGTTGAAGGAAATGATCTTCAGGCCCCTCCATGTAGTGTACGCATATCCGCCATAGTGAACACTAGCGTACTGATACGCCGTACTGTCAATCCAGTCCTGCTGAGCCCAAAGTGCTGAGATATGCTCATAGTCCCAAGAAAACTGGTTTGCCAGATACTCCGGCTGAAGGCTCAGAGGGGAATTGTATGCTTGAGGCCAGGTGTCGTGGTTACCTAGAGTAGGGTAGAGGGGAGCATATCCAATGATTTGCTTCATCATCGAGTAGCTGGAGAGGATTGTCAATACATTAGAATCGATAGGGATACTTGTACGCACATTGATGTCTCCTCGTATTCGACATACGCGCGTCCGAGCTGGTGATCATTGTCATGTGAAACGAGGTCACCAGTGAAGATAGCAAAATCGAATTCCCGTCCGGTCGGACCAGCTCCGGCAAGGACCGGGATAGCTTCGACTGCAACACCGGCAAGGTCATACGGCGTATCGCACAGGAACGCTCCGTAGCGAGGGGCGGGGAAGACAGTTGTGTTCGGGCTCGCGAGGTTGTTGCTACACGAACGGCAGCAAAGCCCGCTCGAGCAGTCGGCCTCCGAATAGGTGGAGTAACGGGGATCGAGGTGAAAGTCGGAGACATGGAGAACACGGACACGTTTGCCACTTGGAGGAGGAGCGGCTGCGTTTGCCGGCTTGGGAGAGGCGAAGTACCCTGTTAGGTCGAGCGTGTTGACGGCTGGAAGAGAACAGGAACTCTGATGGCTCCGTTCAATAGATAAGACAGGGTGTAGAGAGGGATACATACACCTAACCAGAGAGCACATAGGTACTCTCCATCCTGGCTCGTAACATCTGCGAGTGCCAATACTTGAGTAGCAATCTGCCCGTCGGTGATCACCGCAAACTGCTCAGCGCAAGTGCCGTAGCTCTGAAGAATAGATGAGAGGTGGGGATAATGTTTCTAATCAAAGCGCTCACCTTATAACCGAAGATGTTGCAGAGCTCGATGATAACACCAGAGACTTCCCAGGGAGCAGTTGTAGCCAGCATCTTCACCACCCCAAGGGCAGCCAAGCATTTCCCGCACGTGCCCTCAATCTGGGAGCTGTTCGTGATCTCGAGGATGCTCTGAAGAGTCTGTGCCGCGAGCGCAAGTGAGCCTGGAGTAAACAGGTTCATATTCGGCAGCAGGGGTCCTGTGACCGCGTCCGGGAAGAGCAGTGAGGGAGGAATGACATAAGGATCTGTCGTATCGTACTACACAAGATCAATCTTGCGCTTCCAACCGCGATACGCGTCACTCGCGTCGGGGATCGTGTCCGGGTCCGTCAGTTCCATAGGGTAGATCGTCCCACTCACGGGATCTGTGATCTTAGGCTGAGGCTGGACGGACGTTTGAGTAGGCTCAAACCCAGGCCAGTACTCGGCGAACAGCGAGCTGGGAAAGTATGGTTGACCAGTGAATGCAGCTGAAGCCGTCTGTAAATAAGGAGGCAAGGCTGGTGTCTGAGCTAAGGCCGTAGCAGCAATCGACAGGGAGAGGAGGAGCGCCATACTGAGCAGGATGGAGGTGCCCTGGAGTAGCAGAGCGTCCAGTACCCAGACTATAAGTGTTCATTTCACAGGCTAGGTGGATGAACTGAGTCTCCGACTTCCTGGGACCGCATGACGTAGAAAAAATCCCTGATCGATGCAAATGGCACCGAAGCAGAAGAGTGCGGCGACTAGCTAGAGCGTTCGAGTGCAGGCAGCCAGCATCCCAGACACTTAAATACCTCACGCTCGCGAACAGCCGACGAACGTGCAGACAGCGAGATCAGGCACAGGCGCATGGTCCACGAGAAGAGAGAGCATATATGCGTGTGAGCAGGAGGCGAGAGATGCGCTGGTGAACCTTCGAAAGCGGACAAGGACTAGCTCGAAAAGTGCTGGCACAAAGGTGGTCCATGCGGCAGCCTTCGAGATCACGTGCCGATTTCCAGATAACTTCCGATCTGTCTTTCTTTCTCTGATCCTTTCACCCTCGGCCTCAGAGCTAAATGGACTATCACTTTCCAACTCCGGATTTCGTAAGGCTTGTCTGGGCCAGTGAGAACGTCGGCCGAAAATCACGTGATATTGCACCCTTCTGAGGAACACGTCGAGATGGGAAGCACGGAGAGCCGTCGGCAGGAACGGCTCGTCTTCTACCGAATCACCGCGGCACCTAAACTTGCCACCAACAAACATGCAACACGCCAAGTAAAATAAGAGGTGCGACACCCATCAACCAGCTAAATACCATTCAACCCATTTTTACAAAATAAATTTCAGGCTAGGCTCAGGAAAGATGTAGGGGAGGGGAGGGGGCGACTACTGCACCGACCCGTACTTGGAGCCATACGGGCACGCCCCGGAGATAGGGAACGACCCACTCCTCGCGTAGCATATCTTGCTCTCTACGCATGCCTGGCTCGTACAGTTCCCAGTCTTGACTGAGTTCTTCCCTTGATACGTCGTGAACTTCTCGACGAGGGAGGGGTTGGATTCCCACTGCTCGGTCACGAGGTGCCACCAGGTTGCGTTTAGCGGGGCAGTTGCGGGCCAGGGGATGTTCGCGCCGTACGCTTCGCGCGCGGAGTATTCGAACGAGTAGACTGCTCCGTGCGAAGTCTGGTTATCCACTGCGGCGGCGGCGGAGATGTTGGAGATCCAGGTGTACGAGTCGAGTACGTTAAACGTCACCGGGTCGACGTCATATGCCCTAAACCCGCTGTTCAGGTTCGTAAGCGGGGTGAGGGAGGGCACGATCCAGCTCGTCGCAAGGGCAGTGGCCGCCGAAGGGTTCGTAGCATTGTTATCATAGTACACCGCGAACTCGTCCTCGTGGTTATGGCCAAAGAATATCTCGGCGATGACGTGGGGAGAGTAGCGAGCCACAATCTGGTAGAACAAGTTCGTAGGGTTCGGGATGGCGCTGTAGGCGTCCCAGCCGGGAGGGACGTGGCCGATGATCCATACGCGCTCGCCTGCGTCTTCAGACTTTTGGAGTTCGTCGGTCATCCACCTGAATTGGCCGGAGATGTCAGGGTTAGATGTGTTGATATAGTTGTACCAGCTTCTGCAGGTTAGCGCCGTTCATTGACAGGAGACAGCAGGGAGGCTCACTTGGCCGTGTACCAGAAATCCGTGTTGAAGGAGATGACCTTGAGCCCCCTCCAAGTGGTATACGCATATCCACCATAATGCACACTAGCGTAAGCTTTGGCAGTGTCGTCGATCCACCCATTCATAGCCCAGAGGGAGGAGATGTGCTCGTAGTTCCATGAATACTGGTCAGCGAGGTAGGAAGGCGTGAGCGTGACAGGTGAGTTGAGGGCTTGAGGCCAGGAGTCGTGGTTGCCCAGTGCGGCGAAGAGGGGAGAGCCACCGATCGCGTGCTTGATCATCGAGAAGCTGCACTTGAGTCAGCCTTGTTGGTGAATACATGGGAAAAAGTTGCGCACATGGACGTCTCCTCATACTCGACATACGCCCTTCCCAGCTGGTTATCATTATCATGGCTGACAAGATCCCCCGTAAAGATCGCGAAATCGAACTCCCTTCCCGTCTTTCCCGCGCCCGCCAGCTCAGGGATAGCCTCGACCGCCACACCTGCGAGGTCGTACGGTGTATCGCAGCTATATGCACCGTAACGAGGAGCAGGGAGAACAGTCTTGTTCGGGCTGGAGTTGGCGTCTGAGTACGAGCGGCAGCAGAGGTACTGAGAGCAGGATGCTTCTGCGTGCGTGGCGTACCGAGGGTCGAGGTGGAAGTCGGACAAGTGAAGGACACGAATGCGTTCGCCGGAGGGAGGGGGAGCGACGGCGTTCGCAGGCTTGGGCTTGGAGAAATACCCGTCCATGTCCAGGGTGTTGACGGCGGGGAGGTCGCATGCGGACTGCCCGGCAGGGTTAGAAGAGAGAGAGGTAGGGAGGAAACCTTACGTTGAATGACATCGCGCATATATACTCGCCGTCCTGTCCGGTGACATCCGCAAGAGCCAAGATCTGGGCAGCAACATCACCATCGGAGGTGATTCCAAAGTTCTCCGCGCAGGTGCCATAGCTCTACCCATCCGCATGAGTACCATCCTCTCCCAACATAATTGACACGCACGTCGTAACCATACAAGTTGCACAACTCAATAAGCACACCAGGGATCTCCCAAGGCGCCGTATTAGCCAGAACCTTTCCGACCCCAAGCGCGGCCAAGCACTGCCCGCACGTATTGTTAATCAGCGCGCCCGTAGTGCCATTGATGATGTCCATAATGCTCTGTACAGCCTGGGAGGCGAGCTGCGACGACCCCGGAGTGGACAGAGAGGCGTTGGCAGGCAGGGGGCCGGTGATGACGGCTTGCAACAGCGAGGGGGGAAGAACATATGGATCGGTCAGGTCGTTCTACAACAGCGTCAGCGCACAGCGAGTATGAAGGAGGAAAACGCACATCAGGGATCGTGTTGGCATCTGTGAGCTCGAGAGGGTAGACGACGCCCGAAACGGGATCAGTGACCTTAGGCTGGACCTGAGACTTCGTCTGGGTAGGCTCATATCCCGGCCAGTATTCTGCGAACAAGTTGGCAGGGAAGTTGGGCTTGCCAGTGAAGGCAGAAGAGGCGGTAGCGAGATGCGGAGGGAGCTGGGCGTACGTGCCCAGTGTGGGGAGGAGGAGGAGAGCTAGCATCCTTGGAATGAGAATACTGGAGAGAGCGCCCTGGTATGTCATGTTCCATTGCAGGCCAATTTATCTTGTTGAGAGATCTAATCAGTGATCCATATGCGTCTTCTGTTCGGATTGATGAAGTCCGTTCCTGCGCATGTGCAACATCCCACAGTGGACGTATTCTTTTCCCATCCAAAGAGGCGAATAATGAAATGAGCCGGCAACAACGATATCCCGAGGATGAACAACGTGCACTTACAAACAACTCTCAAGACGTCTGATATCTGACAGCTTGGTTAAATAACATCCATCTATGAGATCCCCGGTGCTGAGATAGGCAGTCCTTCCGTCCTACAGTACTGGTTGTTCATGTCCAGACTCATGGAATGGAGCGCACGTTCCTCGAACAGAGCGGCACTTTTGGCACATGTGGAAAGGGTGGATGGACCCTGGAACAACAATGTGAGACTGCAATGTCCCACTTATGCCAAGCATGTGCCAGAGCTATTTCCGGTCTGGACAAACACGTCATTAGAAGCTGGACTAGACCACGCGACGCCACTGCTGAATCTACCTACACCTCCCTCGCTCCGATCCACTTGTTCACCATCGCCACCGCCGCACTTGGCTTGTTGTAGGCTACCATATGCCCCGCCCCCTGCACAGTAGCATACAACAGCTTTCCCGTCTTCCCCTCCACCTGCGCGGCCTTCCATTCCCCTCCTGCCCAGGTACTGAGTGCCTCGGCGTTAAACGCCGCTTGCCCGTGCCATTCGAGCGCTTCGAGCCACCGGATGTTGCCGACCCAGTTACAGATCCAGTCGTAGGTGCCAACGTAGATCAGCGCGTCCACGCCTCGCTCGAGCAGGGAGGAGACGTAGAATGACGTTGGACGGTAGCTGTCGAACCTTTCCCTGACTAATATGCACATCGTCAATCAACATGTCTCTGTGTGTATCTTGGAGGACGTACAGCCAGCGTTGATCGTGTTATTGCATCCGACGAACACCCCTACGGCAGGATCTACACCCAACTGCGCTCGCGTGGAAGGCGTGTTCAAATACTTCGAAATGCTGTTGAAGATAGGATAACAAAGCGCATGAATCCCACCTTTACATTCCTGTTCCCTTTTCAGCTTCTGTCGCGTTCAGCAAAGAAAGATCGTACGTTATCGCTTAGGTCATAAGGGTTCCGCTCTGTAACGCGATACGGTGCGCTCAGCTCGTTCTCGCAGAAGAGAGTAGCGGCCGTGCATGCGAGGTCAGACTGTTCTAGCTCACACGAAGCCGTGAGCAATTCCCTACAGCGCGGGAGGGCCCGGCGCATCCGTACGCAGGTGCTGATGTCTAGCACTGGGGGGACGGAGGCGCTCGTGCATGCCATGTCATAGTAGGCGAGGATCGTCCTGATCTCCGTGAGTATGATGCATGTCAGGGAGAAATGGGCACACACTCCTTAGCATCGGTGATCCCGTCGCCGATGACGATACTCTTCAGGTTGATGGGCGTGAAGCCCCTCTTCTCCGCACTCCGATTCATATCCCATATCTCGCTCGCAAACACCGGCACATATCGCCCCCCATACGAGCTCCCAGCCAAATGGAACGGTCTCCCTTTAAACTCAGCAAATGCCTCTGTAAAGATGAACGCAAACGCCGCCGCATCCTTTGCCGCATCCTCGGTAGTGTACACCTCCTCCCCGAACTCGGAGTAGGAGAACCCGACGTTCACGGGTGAGTCGAGGTAGAAGATGTTCACTTCTGCGTTCCAGCCGTGGGGGTTGTATAGCGTGCCGTTCCCTGAGGGGTCGACCGTGCACGGCCCGATCTGCATAAGCATGTCCATGCTGCTTGAGCACCCAGGGCCGCCAGTGACCCACATCACCAAGTCGTCTGTTGCGGGGCTACGGCGGCTCTCGAAGAACTTCAATAAACTGTCAGTAACTTCCTATGCTGGGAACAGAAGTGCCCACGTAAAACCACATATGCTTCGCACCCTGTGCAACATCAAGGTACCCAGTATACACCTTCACACCAGTATCGCACCACCCCTCAGTACGCTTCACGCGCACCCCATATCCAGGGAAAGCAGCGTGCGAGAGCTGAGTGTACTCTCCAGGAAGGATATGCGCGAGTTCCCGCTCCGGTGCCGGGAAGTCGATAGGCTGGAAAGACGTCTGGATCGCCTGAGTCGCCTTGAAGGCCAGCAGGCTCAGAACGAGCTTGGAAAGGAAGTTCATCGTGGTCAATGATCAAGACGTTCTTTCGTGATTAGGAGGAACCATAGTCCTTGTAGAGGACCGGGTTGACTTCTCCGGAAGAGAGCTATTAGTGAACACATCGTTGTTGTCAAAGTGGACGGGTTCACACCGGCGAAGTAGGAGGATATCAGGTCGCGCTTCCCAGGGTCACACTTTTAGGTTCGACGATCCCCGGAGCCGAGTGTATTTATCCGAAAGGATTATGTTGTGCATTTGTTTTCGGTTGCGAGTCGCGCCCTACCTGTACTTGGAGTGCTCTGTACCTTTACATCTTGATATGTGGTTAACAAAAATCTACTGCCGAGGTCTGTTTGGCAGTAGAAGGGACTATCGTGCCCCCGGCGATCGCTAGCTGTCGTATCGCGTGAGGGCTGGAACAGAAGGTGTCTGCGTGAGGGCTGGAACAGAAGGTGTCTGCGAGAAGTTCGCGATGCGATGGCGCATGGAGCGCATTCACAAGTCCGCTATCGTGGATAGGCGGTAAAGACTTATACTTCATGGATATATATGTATCCTGGGCGTCTGGATGGCTTGAAGGTCTCACAACCCTCGTCTCCTATGATAGTCTCAGAGTTGACTGACGACCATGTCCTGGCTCACGAGCAAATTTCGCGCACTTGGTGATCGGCAGTCATGGGCGCTCCACCCGGAGCCATCATTTCTCGCTCCCAACAGCAAGCTCAGCAACCGGGACATGGACCCCACCCCGCCCGAGAAGCGGACATGGAAGATGGTCAACTTCACCGTTCGTTGTTTCTTTCCGAATCCCCAGACCCCGCTCACGCGACCTGAATACAGACATACTGGATATCAGACACGTTCAATGTCGCTAGCTGGGATCAAGCGTCTGCCTTGCTTACTCTGGGCATGTCAGCGGGACAGGCACTCGCATGTATTTTCGTTGGAAACCTTATCATCTCCTGGGCTATCACCGCGACCGGCACCATCGGAGCAAGGCACCACGTCCCTTTCCCAGTCCTGAATCGCTCGTCTTTCGGCTTCTACCTGTCGTATTTCTCAATTATTGGTCGTTGCATTTTGGCGTGCTTTTGGCAGGGTATCCAAACAGCTACGAGTGGCGAATGCGTCTACCAGATGATCAGAGCGATCTGGCCGTAGGACGTTTCAATTATGGCTTTGCACTCTGTTTGACTCTCTAGCTCAGGAGCTTTGAAGACTTTCCCAACCATCTCCCTTCGTCAGCCAACATTACCTCTGCGAATCTCCTAGCCTACTTCATCTACTGGGCTTTCCAGTTCCCCTGGGTCCTCATCCCGACACACAAGCTCCGCTGGCTCTTTGCTCTCAAGTCCGTCTTGGTCATCATCTGCGGCTTCTCGATGATGATATGGGCTTTCATCCGTGCGGGAGGGGCTGGGCCAATATTTTTACAACCGGCGACGCTATCTGGTTCAAAGCTTGCTTGGGCCTGGCTGGCGGGATTGCAGAGCGTGCTTGGGACTTACTCCACGCTGTGTGTGGTCTCTTTCTGCTGCTTCCTCAACTTGACTAACTTGGAACTGCAGCGGTGAATATCCCCGATTTTACCCGCATGGCTAGGGCGCCACGAGAGTAGGGAACGCGGATTCCATCATTCGGACGTTTCTAACTTCAGTTGTTAGCCAATATGTGCAGCTCATTGTGACGCCCATCTCTTTCACTATTATCGCTTTGGTCAGTCTTATGCGAACCTCTGACGTCTTCCTCGCTAACTATTCTCTTATAGCAAGGGATTGTCGTTACCTCCACTGGCTACATCCTCTACGGCGACTACTATTGGGATCCTCTACGCTTGATGAACAACTGGGACAATCGTGCCGCCACTTTTTTCGCGGCATTCGCATTCGCTGTTGCGACGTTGGGGACCAACATTGGAGCAAATTCGATCTCGGCTGCTAATGACTTCACGGCGCTGCTTCCAAGAGTGAGATCTGCGCGCAGATTTGACCAATGAGCATGCTGAACTCAGGTGGACAGTGGTTTAACATCAGACGAGGACAGGTGCTGTGCGCCATCATCGGAGCGTGGGTCATCATCCCATGGGAAATCCTGGCAAAGTAGGTATCAAGCATCAAATGAGTCTAACCCCTTCTGATCATGAGATAACGCGTCCGGTTTCCTCAGTTTCATGAGTGGATACACGGTCTTCCTTGGCCCAATATGTGCCATCATGGTTGTCGATGTGAGTGTGGTTTCTACCTTTGGTCTTAGCTGACCCGGAGCATTATACAGTACTGGTTCATCCGAGGCCAAAAGCTAGACGTTCCTGCTCTGTACGATCCCAATGGAAAATATCGCTCTACGGCTGGCGTAGTGCGTATGTCTATCCTTATCTTGTTGCTCCACTCATGCACCCCCAGAATTGGCGTGCCGTTGCCGCGCTCGTTGTATCCATCCCACCTAATCTTCCAGGCTTGATCAATGCCATCAATCCGTCCATCCCTGTCTGGGGTGGTGTGTACCCGTAAGCAACTTCTCCATGTGTATTGGCGCCTGTTGAACGGATGGTATGTAGTTTCGATATCTCCTGGCTTTTTGGGGCACGTATAAGTTCTTTCTGCCCCTCAGTCGCGCACTTATCTCGTATCTTCAGTTCTTCCTAGCAGCTGTCACGTACTTCATTGTCTGCAAGATCTTCCCGCCTTTACAGACTTTCGTTCCAGAGACAATAACCGGTGAGGAAGAGTACCCCTCAACGCCTTCCGATGAGAGAGACGAGAAGTAAAACGAGCAAGACAAGACCGTTGTGGAAGAGGTCACAATCCAAGAGGTGTAGCTTTCTCGGTGATATAGAAACAGTCTACATCCCACTGCATATATTGTGGTAGTGGCACCATGAACCAGGGTATATCTCATAACTACTACCGTGTAATCAAAATTTGGCAACAGAAACTGATCAGAAACCAAACACAAAATCTTTCTGTGAAATTATTAAATAGAAATTTCGGAGTCAATGCATTCTCGCCATATTCCTCCACCGCCAAGACTCAGCACCCCAAACACGGACGACCACCGTCAAGCTGGTCTCAGCTTGTCGTGTCTTACACTTAAACAATGGGAAGCCGTCAACTCGTCAAATGCTTATGGCCTGATGCCTGTCCTCACCGTCGGCAGTCGCTCCCCTCTATCAAGCGTTCACACCCCCGAGTATAACGATGAAACGCGATGCGTTGCTCCTCGTGGTCTCATTAGCCAGCGGCGTGCTCGTCTTCTGGTCAGCGTCGCGCGCCTTCAACACCTGCCCCACAACACTATCCGGCGAACTCTCCGTTAATGCTGGCAACGCAGGTGGTGTCTTTAACCATGTGAACGTGCTTCAAGAATCGGCAGAATCGTGGTTGGGATGGAATAGACGACCGCAAGACATCCCATTCCGCTTGTCGGATGGGATGGTTGAGCACGGATCGGAAAGGTCCGACAGGAGCACGACGATTGACCCTACAGAAGTTGTACTTCACGCCGCTGGTAAGTCTGTTACCTTCTATCTGACTATGGAGTTTATATACTTATTGTGTAATGGAAAGGAAACACTGCGTTTGAAAACCTCTACGTCTACGACGGTGCGATCCATATAGTCACGGACAACTCCTCAGCGCTCCCCGAACTAAAGCATATCACCTCCAACGGTGTTTCCCTGAACTTGGGACACAGCAACCCATCAGATGAAGACATCCGAGTACTGAGTGTGCAGGGAGCCGAGATGGCCTTTGGAGGTGCAGCAGCGCCCTGGGAGGGAATGACAGTGAGTCAATGGTTAGCTAGCACCGTCCTATCGTAGAGGCTTATATATGCGCAGTGGATGGTCACCGAACATCACGAGTTCATTGCTCACTACTACCATTATACTGCTGGTACGTTTCTATCTATTTAAATGTGCAAACCGCTAACCAAAGCCCCGCAGAGATCCTTCTCTCACTCCAGCGCACTACGTCTGCCTTGAACCGTACTCTCCCACCGCCTGCACGCATCATCTTTCCGCACAGTACTCATAGCGAATTCCGCGATGGGCCCGGGATGAACGTGTATGTGAACCTTGCAGCTTTCCCCAACACGCAGATACTCTTCTCCGACACCTGGGCTGATCTGCGCGCCACGAAGTGGGCTTTCAAGCTCGAGCGGGTGGTGTTGTTCGACCGAGCTGGAGCCATGGGAGGACCCGCACATGGAAAATCCTGGAAGCCGATCAGCGAAGCGATGTCCTTATCCGCCGATAAAGCAGACTGGTGGGCCGACGTACGAGAGCGTGTGGTCCGCTTTGCAGGCGGAGATGCGCCCCGTCCAGGAAGTGCGTCAAGTCGCGAGACGGTGGTTACCTACGTCTCGCGTCAACGCGGCAATAGGAGGGCGTTGAGGAGTGCAGATCATGCCACGTTGATCCAAGCACTACAGCGGGCAAGCGAGGAGCTCGGGTTCGAACTGAATATCGTCCAATTGGAAGGGATGTCAAAAGCAGAGCAGATTCAGCTGGCAGCACGCACAACGGTATGTCATTTATACCCTAGCTTGGACTTGCTAGTTAATCGGCCGGACAGGTTCTAATAGGAGTGCATGGCAATGGCCTCACGTCCCTTGTCTGGATGCGTCCCTCAAAATACAGCGCTGTGTTCGAGTTCTTCATGCCTGGCGGGTGGTTCCGCGACTACGAGATAACAGCGCGCAGTCTGAACATCATGTACCGAGGTTTCTGGAACGACACCTCATTCTCCTACCCTGGATTTCAGGGGAGGGACGTGGAGGGCTTTCATAGCGCAGAGATTCCAGTGTTGTAAGCTTTCGGTTGTCTGCTGATGATGATAATGACTCACTTTAGACACTAGTGCGCCGCACGTTATCGACCAGCTGAGGGAGGCATTGCAGTATGGTCTGGCGGATCATGTATTGGAGAAATGAGAGGTTTATCCCTTGCGCTCTGAACTTTTTATGTGAATGTAGTAGACTTTCTTTCCGTACAACAACAATGGTCCCTGTCTCGCGGTTCTCACTTCGTTTCTATGGATATTTGTTTTGTTTTTGTACACCATATTACCCGCCCAATTGCGATCCCGTGCGACGTGGTGCAAGCCTGTAGGATTGAACCTGTTGCTCGGCACGAAGTGAAAAGCCCGGGGGAATCTCACCTTGTGGTTTGTCGTACATTGCCCTTCAGGCGTGCTGCAACCTCTGGAATTCAATTGACCCCTGTCTGATCGCCCGGATTTCCGCGCCCAAAGCCAGTCTTCGCCTGCTCTCGAGCCACGTCATAGCCTCTGGAAAACGCTCGTTATAAGAGGGAAAATACGGCAAATCAAGCGTTGCACTTGCCTTCGTACGTCCGGGGAACAACGCCCTTCGTGCCCAGACCATTCGCATCCCAGGTGAACCAGAATTCATTCGTCGTCTTCTCCTCACCGGTGTTAACATCTAACACATTGGCTCTTACGCCGATATGCTGGACATGCGGTTAGCACATGTTTGGACCGCAGAGAGTAATGCGGCACACCACAACCCTACTGTCCGAGTAACCTATGCCCGATTTCAACTTCAGTATCGCCCCGACTGGGACAGGCAACTTGAATGCAATACTGTCCAAGCATAGGAACCCGAGTGTGCGCTTCTGTGTGTGTTGCGAGGCAGTCGCGAAAGCGAGCTCGTACGCCAACTTCATGAGGTACCCGCCGAATACCTTGCCGTGCACGCTTCCAGGAGTCAGCTCATTGTGCCAGACATGCATGACTGACAGATAACTCACTTGCGATCCTGAGGAAACATAACTTGACAACTTTCTAGCGCTGTATCTTCCATCCAAACCCACTCGATATCGTTTCCATACTCGTCCTTTCCTCCGGAAGGCAGATGTGTTCGCTGGGTTCGTGCAGGGACGAACGTAGAACTAAGAAATTCTTCACCGCCTTGTGGGTGGCGCGACAGGAACATGTCGTGCACCACCTGGGCTTCGGCTTGTGAGGGCGGTACGCGCGAAAGCGACAAAGCTTGGGTGGTCTTGCGCAGCTCGGCATGCGCTGGTTCAGTGTCAGAAAGAGTGGTGCTGTTCACGGAGGCGCGTACATTTTCCAAGCGCATTCAACGCCCATTCCTCCGGTGTCCCAAGCACAAGTTGGTTCACCTCCCTTGCTTTATGAGTGAACGCGTCCCTGCACACCATCGTGAAGCGACCTATTCAGTGGCATCAAGATCTTGCCGTTCATACTCAAACATTGCTGTTCAGACTCACCGACCATGATCGGCATCTCCCTCTCATGACTTGACCGTGGCAGTCCCACCATCTGTACGGTGACCTCGATGCTACTCTTTCCCGTGTAAATGACGTTTCCGGACAACCTCAAATCGTGAATGTCTCCCTGCTGGATGTAATGCAGAAGATCCATCCGCTCCACGGCGGCAGTGACCAAGTAGAAATCAGTAGAGGACATCGTGATATCCTCCGTCGATGGACCAAGAATGTGCTTGTATGCTGCGCTGCCAGCGAGGGAATCTAGGTGTTCCATCAGCTTGCCGTTCCGGATACCCCCAGCTACATTGGTGCTGTAACTCCTATCAGGTCCTTGGTAACTCGGATTTCGTATACCAGGTGCTTACTATTGTTCCAGAAGGCTCGCCTGGCTCAAGAAGGGCAGCACAAGCTCCACATAGCTGTCGTGCATCCGCCGGGGAGGTAACTCAGTCTTGGGTTTCGGTGACTCGACCGTTTTGTCCCCTTCTGTTTGACCCGTCTGTGGTGGACGTCTTGGCAAGAGAGTCTCTAGCCATGGTTGGGGAGATCGCATAGGAAATGCCCTGGGTCCATATCAGGGCGACATAGATGGGTTTCAGTGGGCGCGTACGTGCGATGAGCGGGGTCAGAGCGATTTCCTAGGAGATCTAGTTATCTCACGAGTCACAGCCATGTTACACTCACTTACGGACTAATGTCAAAAGTTGCACCATGGACAACACTTGAGATGCTTCCCGCTGTGTCTGGGCCTTCTCCGCCTGCAGCTCGCTCGTCGCATTAGGTGAGGGCGATTCATCCAACCGGGTTGGCGACAACGACAGCCCACGGCGTCCAACCGACGTCAAGCTAACTAATCGCGGGTGGTGCCAGCGTATGATAGAGTGAAGGCCTCTCATGGTCCCTGGTGACCTTCAGCAGAGAAGTAGGAGATGGAATAGGGAGCTCCGATTGGCATCGACCCACAACCTCGAATGAAATATTGCTTGACCCTGTAGATGGCCCGTGACCTCAGATCACGTTTCTTTTCCCATTCGATTTACGCCCAACGACCACAAGGCCTTCAGATGTAACAACAAAGGCGTGGTGCGGTGAATATGGGAACCCCAAGCCCGCTCTCCACCGCTCTGTGCAGCGTGTTCTTCATACGCTGGCAGTGCACAGTATATGGTACTTCGGTACTTCAAAAACCTGACAACAAAACAGTGATGTAAATCCGAACTCGCACTAGTTGAACTTCGGCACGTCGTCACTATGGGATTTGAGCAGCAAGTCAGACCACCAATTTGAGGGCGCCGATCGATGGATTGTGACACTTGCATTTGCCCAAGTTCAATAGAACCGGAAATTCGGTCCCTCCTAAGCGGGTGCCTCTACCATTCCCAGGACACGTTGTCTGGTCATTCACAAACCATTCCCGAGGTCTACAAGGACCCGATTCACTTGAGCTCTCTTCTCTTGATCGGAAGGACTCGGAAGTCCTAGTGCAGTTCTGGTCCATATCATGATATGGTGGAGTCTGATCTTTCGACCAGGCAATCGTCCCGCGGTTCACCCAACGCTGTTTATCATACAGGAAGATGTTTTTATGGCAGTCTGAGGGCTAAACTCGATGTCAAGTAGCGCACCGCAGTGCTAACATTAACGGAATGTAACAATTCGGTCCGGATTTGCGGTACGCGAGAAAAAATGCCTGCGTACATACACGCACTTACCGGAATGCAAAACGCCGGGTTCAGGAAGTTGTTTTCCCGAAGATCATGACTATCACTCTAACCGATCCTTCCTGATCCGGTAAGTTTGTTGATGACCATTCCGCATAATTTCCTTTTCAAGGTAAGAGGCGGTGCATCATTGTTATCAATGGACATCACATTCCCGAGAGGACCCTCAGTTTGCCTCGTGTTCTCCACTGACAGCGCGTTTAAAGCAGACGGCCAACCATGACATATTGTCTTCTGTGGCCTCTTACATCTATTCTGCTCCAGTGGACCTCCTTGACTGGACTCGCTGTGGAATACTTGCATAATTCTCTCACTCTCTTTGGATTATGACGATTCCGACGACTCTGTTACAAAGGGTTGACTTAGTTGGTCCAGAATCCTGTGCTGGAGGTTTCCCGGCGTCTAATTCCACCACTGTCTCTGTATCGCGTTTCATTAGTCCAAGGATCGAAGGGACGGACGATCAAAGCGTCTCTTCAAACTTGATTGAGCCCGGACGATGCACCGCAGGCGGATCTGAGCTCCAGGACCAAGGGACGACGAGCAGCCATTTCCAACTTCCGTCTGTTATTACAATCTCGTCATCGAATTTGGACATCCACAGTGATGGTTCTGACGAGACGGCAGTGGACGACAAAACGTGTATACGACCAACACCCCCTCGTAGTCGTCCTCGAACCCCGATCGTAATTCCTGACGGCCCTAGTAGAACATCCAATGTACCTGTCAAGCAAGGCTCTGTACTGGGAGAAATACAGACAGAGTCGCCAGTGGAAGATATTGGCAACGAACAGGTGGATGCACCAGGGAGAACCAACGATTTACATACGAGTGATGGGAGCTATCCTCCCTCATACCACGGTCTCGATGCACAGTACGCATAAGAAGCGCTTCAAATGCTTCGTGCTTATGGATAATGCTAGGGCGGATATGATGTTGCGAGAGTGCTTCCAACTAGTCCCAGAGCAGCCCACCAAGATGCTAACCCGCGCGTACGGGAAACCTGCGGGGTGAGTTTTCATCCAATTACTCTCTGACATAACTCATTTCAGGGGCAGTCAATATTTTTGGGCAACTAACCAGGTAGCGCAACTTGCTGTGCCGTCTTCTTATGGTCGACCACCCCCACACCGAGCGATGTCTGGGATCTTTCGATCAGAGGATGCCATCGAGTGCGTTATCACTCCACTCACCAACCCGGTCTGACATCGGTACTCTATGTAGATACATGCTCGGCAGTGTTGAACCTAAGAGACTACTAGACTGGAATTGGGAAGAGAAAGAAACGCCGGATGGATATCCTTACTTCCGCCACAAATTCCTGCCGTTTGTGACAGACGATTTTTTACGGACACAAGGTGTCTTGGAGTTGATTGACAAGTGGACGAAGTTTCTCCATGCGATAATAATGATTCAGCAGAAGAATACAACTTCCGGCTACACGTGGCCCGATAGTTGGGAGCTGTACTTGCGGGTGGACATAGGACCTCACCCTCTTGGGTTGTCATACTACGGGGAGATCTGCCGATACTATCTTATCGATCGGGTCAAGCGCGAAGTCTTCTGGCTGCATTACTTCCCGGATTACTGTGGGGTGATACCCGAATTGACCGTTCACGCGTCATCGAAGCTCATCCGTACGGTCTTCCTTCCGTGCGAGATTACTCTGATCGGCGCTTGCAGGATTGCATCTGCAGCGCGAGTTCTGGGCGCATATGGAGCTATTCTCTAACGCGAAGCCAATAAAAGGTGCTGAAAAGGAACTGCGGGACATGCTGTTGTGGTATACTTTCGGTAGCGTCTCCTTGTCCCTAGGAAAGTTCGCAGCTAATAATATTTCAGATCAAATCACCTCACCGGCAGGCAGCACCTGCCCGTTTGAACAGGGACAGCCAGAGAAATTTCTGAGCGTCCTCGATCAGTTTAAAGGTTAGTACGCACGCCGGTGGCCAATGAATTCCCCCTCATTTAAGGTCGACACAGGATCCGAAGAAGACTCTGTGGTTAAGAACATAGCCATTGCTCGTCTCATAGGAACATGTTGTCAGTACAACTTCTTTCCATCTTGTCGTACCTTATCCTGGTACAGATACCAGTCGTATTGCCAATCGTTTCGGCGATGTCGGATCCCGAGTGGACCGGGGCCAGCCCTCTCTCTACTCTGATGATGGTTGGTCCAGCATGGCAAAGTACGTGGTGTACTGCGTGATGCATGTCCTTGTCATGGGCGGAGACCGATGGTACCTGGATAAGATTCTCAATCTCACGGTGGATTATTACGTTCCGCCTCAGGCATGGAAGGACCTAGTCAGGATGCTAGTGGAAACAAGCAACCAAAGCACCCTCATCGTGGCGGCTTTGCTCTTCACGTGAGTGCGATTGAGGAGGGCGGGTGTGACATTATGGTTGACGGGTGTAAAGGGGTAATATCGGATTCCTGGGTATCAACGGGCTCGGAGGCGATCAGGTAATCATCAGCATAGTCGCAACTCTTCTTTCGTTGGGAAGTCTGTTTTTGGGTATGCAGCAGGCACTGCACCATTATGATTTGAAGGACACTACTGCAGATATCGGTGTCAGCCCCTTTCGTGTTCCTCCTTCCAGGTAGAATCTCACACTCTCCTTAGTCGCAGTACTGTGGGACGGCTTCGCAGTCCTGGCTCGGGTACCGCGGACTAGCAGTATACTACTCCCTGCCTTCTGCGCTCCTCATCTGGTCTGCTATAGCGACTATCATTGCCCTTCTCGTCTGGTGCTTCCAACTTGTGGAGATGGACTGGTTCTCGCGCACTTGCACTATCCTTATCCTCCTTTCGCTCTCCATTGTCGGTATTTCAGCAATGAAGTTCTCCAGAAGACTGTACAGGTTCCGGGAGAAGAAGCAAGAACGGGCGTGTATCCTCCGAAAGAGCATGAGGATTGTTCGTCTTCCAGGGGAATTCATCCTGGCACGGGTTCCGGACAGGATTTGGAAGCCCTGGGGAGGAAAGCGACCAGCTGATCAGAGCGCGGACCAATTAAAGAATCAGGAAGAGGGTACCGCCTGTCAACAGCCAGAAGAAGCGCGGACAACGAAGAGCTGTCCGCTCAGAAGGTTCACAGACATGTACAAGGCGTCAGCGCATTGGGTACGCCGCTCGATCACCTGGAGGAAGAAACGACCCGAGCCAGATGAAGAGAAGCAGGCAGAAATCGGCGCGGGAACGAGAGAAGCTGAAGAAGGCCCAATGTGCCTGTAGCCCCGTTGGGGGGTATCAAAGCTATTGTACACCTCTCTCTTGGTCATCGCACAGCATAATATGCTACAAGGTAAATTGAAAGTTGAACAATCTCAGGGAAAGTCTCTATTGTTGGTATCAATAGTGGTGGAGTGTAGCAACATGGAGAGTATGTATGAACACACGATGAAGCAGTAGCAAAGTAGAAATCGAATCACCAACTGCAATATATTCATGAAACTCGGAAGGGACAGACATTATCCAGTGGGATCCGTAAACCGGGTTTACGGTCTCGTGCGAAACATGGTTTTTCTTTGCTCGTCACCACTGAGTTGAACGTGAGGAGAATTGTATTAGGGTTATTTCATCAGGGTTAAGGAAACCCTGTAAGTAATCTTGATCGATGGATAAACAGCGTTTCATCGGGCGAACTCGGAGCAATTCATTCTCTCTCTCCTGCCACTTAAAGCTCTGTTTTTCACAAGCTTTCCTCCCTATCATCAACGTGTTACATCATCGCCGGTCCCATCGCCCAAATGGGCACAACAAACAATCCGGTGCACATCCTCTCTCATCACCTCATCACATTCATTCCTTGACAGCAACTCCTATTGCATTTCCCCGTTGTTCACCTCCATCCTATTCACTGTCTACCCTCACCCCGCATTCCCACACCCTCTCACGAGCACGCGATTATCCGACGCCCTCCGCCAGCAGCCTCAACAGCACTCCTGCTGCCCTCCAAGGAGATAAGTACCCCCTTCTCTCTAACAAGGGGATGCACCAAGCCCAGCTGCACGCATTCTCGGGGTTGTACACCCAGTGGCTGCAACGACAGCTTCAAGCACACGTGGGATCTTTGTCTCTCCCCGATCAAGTCGCTCTCCGCCTTCCTCAGCCAGGTATGCTCCCTCTCTCTTCCCCCGGGGTGAGCACCCTCCCTCCCCCAGAAGAACTAGACGACGAAGAGGAGAAGCTCGAGCTCCCCCCCGAGTTCTACTCTTCGAAACCGGATATCGTCCTTGTCTCTCTCGAAGGCGTCGAGTTCCCTACCCAGAAGCTCTTCCTCAGCGTCGGCAGCGCGTTCTTCAGGCGTATGTTTGAGGATGCCTCTTCTGATGCCTCTACCAGCACCAGCGCCTCTCCTGATCCCTACACGAACGAACTTGAACGCGTCCCCTGGCCAGAGAAGGCATCCACGATCGTCCACCTGCTCCAGCTCCTCTATCCACTCCCCAAACCCCGTTTCCCCTCTCTTGGAGTAACACTTCAGCTCCTCCTCTCCGCGGACAAATGGGAGCTCGCACTACCCCTCCAGCGTCTGAAGGACTCTCTCCTCACCAAATGGGCGAAGGAACGTCCATTGCGCGTATACGGCTTCCTCTGCTCTTCGGGATTAGGCACGCAGGAGGAGATCCGTGCTGTGGCTGAAGAATGTCTAGCGCGCTGTGACCCCAGGGAAGGGAGATGGAAACGCGATCTGGAGGGCATGTCCGCGCTCGCCCTCTCCTCACTACTCGATGCTCGGGACGCGCGCGCCGCCCAAGCGCAGAAAGTCGTGCAACGCGAGGTGCCGAGTCACTGTCCGCATGGGTTTCCTCTGGCGACTGCTGCGCTGGTGGGGCAGTGGAAGGCTGCTCTTGGGGAGAGGCTTGCAAGGTGGCCGACGGGGAGGGTGATGGATGGCTGGGAGAGCATCGCGGAGGTCCTTTGGCCTGAGGGGGTGGCTGCGAGTTGTAGGTGAGCACGTCGCGGAGAATATATGCATATATGCACTATATCTGACTGGTTTCTAGACTGTGCATTCCAACGGAAGCGAGGAGAGCGTGTATTGAGAAAGTCGCTAAAGCGCAATGGGATATCGATGCGCTGCCTATTACGCTCTAGCTTTTGCCAGAAGCTAGAGGCTGGAGCTGGGATCTGTAGAAAACCCCTGTCGTATTATCGCTCATCTGTATCTAGACCTGAATGCACCCAGCCAATGTATCCAACCTGCATATAACCGATACATATCATCCGATCGTACAATCATTCGAATATACATTCGTCGCGCTTTTGCGCGGTTAGAAGAACTAGCAAGCGATAGATCCAAAGTTCCGATCACGCAGCTCTGTGCACCTTGCACACCCTCAGGGGCAGCTGGATCCCCTTCTCCTTCTGCTCTTTCACGAATGGGCGTATCACGATTCTATCATCCGTCAATACCGCGCCTTGGGAAGCAAGAAATAAAGTGGCCGTACACGTCTTTCATCCCGATCTCCTGCCCTTCTATAGGTGCAAATTCGAAAGCTCTAATTAACGTAAACAGGATCGCTTTCATCCTGTGCTCGTCAGCACTGTCCAACACCAAGGCAGATAATTAGGAATAACGCACTCCATGACAGAAAACCGGTAACCAATACACGCTCTCGCCCCTCCAAGGAAGGCCATCGTATGCGCCCACACACCCGGGATCTCCTTAACCTTTTCCAGCCCTTCCTCCCACCTCTCAGGCCTGAACTCATGTGCGTCCTCGCCCCAGAACTCCTTGGCATGGTTCACGACCACGCTCTCGACGCCCACGACGTCCCCAGCTTGCACCTGCACGTAGTCGTGTCTCCTCCCTTGGCGGTCTACTAGCGGGGTACTCAAGGGGATCTGGTCCGCCCGAGTCGCTACCCGCACGGTACTCCGCACGGGGCACCAGAGGCGCAACGATTCCTTGAGCACTGCGTCCAGGTAGGGAAGAGCGCTTAGTTCCTCCATGCAGGGCGCTTCCTCCGACGCTTGCTGCAATTCAAGGCGGAGCTTGTCCTGCACCCGAGGGGAGAGGGAGAGGGAGTACAGTGTCCACGCCAGGCCGGAAGCGGTGGTCTCGTGCCCCTGTGTGAGGGTTAAGCATGGGAGAGAGGAGAGAGGGAGGGAGGTGGAGCACGTACCGCTACGATGAACGTTGAGATCTGGGCGAGGACCTCGTCGTCGCTCATCCGCTGGTGTAGTGCCAATTCTGGGGACATGTTCGCCCGGACTGTCAATAGGCGCGTCAGCATGCTCTTGGAATTCGAGAAAGAATGAACACGTACTGAGAGCACTCAGAAGATCCCGCCTTCCGACGTTGCTTTTCTCAAGCTTGCCTTGCATCTCCTGCTGCACGGCCGCTTTCTCCTTCCTAATGAGTGCCATCCCGATCCTGCGTGTCGTCGCTCTCGCCTCCGTCATCTTCCTGTTATATTCCAGCGGCTACGTTCAACCGATCAGGCCAGAACGTGGAATACATGAATCAGAACGAACAAGATGACGCAGAAGCTGGAACCGGCCCATGAGTATCCCAAGCAGCGGGCTCTTCCCCGCCGCTTCGATCATGTCGTGCACTGCACAGAACAGCTCGTTCGATTCGTCGTGCAGCGCGTTGAACCTGTACCCGAAGCCTACCGGTCGTCATAAGCAGTGCTCATCACCAGTAGGGGACACCTCACCAGCTTGACCAATGACATCGAGCGCCGCCCGAGTCACCCAACTGAACATGTCGATCTCGGTTCCCTCGCTTTCGGATACCTTCGCGAGTATGCTGTTCAGGCTGTCTCGTAGCTTGCATTCTTATCAGAGAAATGTACCTGAGCATCAGAAGCACGCACCTGGTGGGCGGTGTCAAAGAAGATTGGCATAATTTCCTTAATATGTCCGAGGGAGAACGAGGGATTCTAGGATCAATTGTTCAGGCGCGCCGCCGGCAGATGAAGTGCCGCAGGAGAACGAACCATTATTCGCCGCTGGCGCTTGTGTTCCTCTCCTTCAGCAAGGAGCAGGCCTCGCCCTCCGACCATGGAGGCAAGAATATTCTGCAGGTACTCCGGCTTGGGATATATGTCCGTGTGGTTGAGAATGTGTGACAGCGCACGCGGGTCGACAGTGTAGACCTTGTAGTTCTGCGTCGCGGAAAGTCAGCTACGATGGAACTGGCGCCGACAACAAACGCACACCGAGTACGACTCGAGCTCCGAACGTACTTCCATACTCCTCCGACCACTTCATAAGCACTGTATCGTCTTTGCGGACCTCTCTCATGATTCCCCAAAGCCAGTGGGTCGGTTCGGGACCTCGTAGGTGACGAAGAGGATTGAAGAGACGAAGAACAAGTAAATATACCTGGTAGATGCCCGCAAGCATAAAAAGCAAAAGCAATAAAAGAGCCGCATCTTGCAAGTGCTGAATCAAGCGTTGGTGCGGCATCCTGCTGTACTGGTACTCTGAGAATAAAATAGGTGGGCTGTAGCCGCAAAGGGTGGGGGTGAGCGTAAATCGCCGCATGCCAGCCAGTTGCAACGCCTTTTAAGGACAAGCAAGCGTCCGTGGGTACCTCCGTCTGCGCAATTATCCAATAGAGGCTCGCTACGCATCAGAGGCTTGGTTCTCCAGGGAGAAGACAAGTTGCATTGTGACGTGTGTGCCAGTCGACAGTGATCCCAGCAAACACAGCATCATCGAGATAGATCATTCTCCAGGTTGAGGCTTGCCGGTATCCTGTGAAGTGTTGAATTAGCTCATCCCCGAAATCGGAGCAATCGGGTCCACCAAAATCGGCACATGATTCCTGACTTCACAAGCAGACAGCGGAACAACAATGAACGTGTCAAGGGTCTCGGACAAAGGCGGTCGTACCTACAGGCACAGGTGCCTTCGTCAAATGATCCGCTGAACAAGCAACTCATAGGGCATCGCACCTTCATTTCCTGCACGCCAGCTTGATCTGCTGTCAGAGATCACCAGAGTCGTCCCGTCTCATAACGCCCATACTTGTCTCAAGAGGCAAGTATCAGAGGCTGGAGGAGGCAGACAGTTCACACGGTGGGCCGCGGCCGATCACTCCTCCTTTCCCGCTACAGCATTTCATCCGCCGGGCGGCTCCGATACGAAGTTACGGCGTAGCGTCAGAAACCGCTTTTGTCCCTGCTGCTCCCAACGGGCGGCTGGTATCTCAGCGACAACACGCACGCCCTTCCGCTGATAGTCTCATTGGAATGTCGGTGTATCATCCGGTTGTATCGGTGGCGTCACGAATCCACCGAAATAGCCGCATAGCCGGGTCCATTCTTCCGCTGTTATCTGAGCAGATGCCTGATTCTGTGTTTATCATTGTACCACCGAACACCGGGCCGAAGTTGCGTGGGGGCTGGGAGATGCTCACATATTTCGGTCGTTCATTATACCCAGGATTTACTCACGCACCGCCCTTTTACTCCAGTACCAGGCAAGCCTTCACTATCCGAGAGATCGGAACTGCGCCAGCTACCAGACTTGGAAAGACTCGTTTGTACAAACGTTTCGAACGTCCTCCTGGTCAGGTGGACTTAAAACCAAAGTTGGATCAGAAATTCCTTTCAGGATCAAATCGGCTTGCGCCTTCACTCGTGGCAATATATTATGCATCAAGCAGCCCTCGACACGCGCTTCACGAGTAAGGGAAGTTGCAGCCTCGTGCCCTCGCCTTTGACGTATGGGCGCGCAACGATCCTGACAATGCGGTCAGGAACATTTCCCATAGAGCCGATGATCTTGTACTAGTACGTACACGTTTTTGACTGCGATCTCCTTACCTGGAACGGGGACGAACTCGAACTCGCGGATCAGGGCGAACAGAATCGCTTTCATCCTGGTCCCTTGCGGTCAGGGCGGTCAAACTGAAACACCGCAAAAGAACGTACTCGGTGATAGCAAACCTGTACCCAATGCAGGCCCTTGGTCCGCCGATGAACGTGAGTGTATGGGCATAGACGCCAGATATCTCCTTTGCCCCGGTTGTTTCTTCATTCCATCTATCTGGTCTGAAATCTCCGGCGTCTGGGCCCCACAGCGCTGTGCTCCTATTCATCGGCATGATCTCCACACCCACGAAGTCGCCCGCCTGGACTCGGAGGTGATCCAGCTTTCTTCCATAGCGGTCGACGATTGGATGGAGCAAGGGAATGGTATCGTCTTGCTTGGCGACGCGCAGGGAGTAATGGACCGGCGAATGCAGTCGCAGAGATTCCTTCACAACAATGTCAAGATAAGGAAGCGCGTTCAGATCATCCATTGTTGGCATATCCTGGGATACCAAAGAGAGTTCTTCTCTGAGCTTGCCCTGGACTTCAGGATACTGCGCGAGCGACATAAGTGTCCATGTCACGGCAGATGCACTCGTTTCATGTCCCTATTGAAGATCGGTACAGATATATGCGGAAGGTGAAGATGAACGGACTGCAATAATGAAGGTCGAGATCTGTGCCAGGACTTCCCGGTCGCTCATCTGCTGATTTTCAGAAACACCAGCTGCCATGTTTGCTCGAACTGTGCAAATCTCAGTGCTGGGTGTGAATTCACCGAACACATTACGTACTCAGCGCAGTAAGAACATCCCTTCCGGCGATCTTGCCGTTCTGGCCGAATTTGCTTTGCATCTCCTCAAATACTTCAGCTTTGCGCTTCATTACTAATTCAGTCCCCACGCGATGTGTCGTATTGAGGGCAGCATCCATAACCGGATTACGGAAACCGGGCTAATTCAATACAGAGTCAGTCATAGTTCTCCAAGAGTACACAAATATCACGAACTATACGGCGGAGGAACTTGAAACGGTCCTTCAGCAAGTCGGTAAGCGGATTCCTACCCAACTCCTGTTCCATGTCATGATATGCATGGAACAACTCGTTCGATTCGTCAACCAGACAGTTGAACCGATACCCGAACCCTACTCTCAGTTCAACCTCATGATAGATAGATCTCCACGGAAGGACAAACCTGCTAGACCAATGATCTCCAGTGACGCACGCCCAATCCAGGCGAACATGTCAAGTTCTACTCCCTGCGTACTAACCGCCATTCCCTGAAGCTCATTGAGGACATCTCTTAGCTACAATACATGAGAGTCCGTTCGATCCTGTAATTAGAAGTTGGCGCTTACTTGGTATGATATCTCGAAGAAAATAGGCGTTGCCTCTCGAATTTGAATTGGGGCAAAAGAGGGATTCTGGATGTCATCAGCGCCGAAATTTCCCAATATAGAATCATAGCATCGTACCATTATCTTCCTCTGTCGCTTGTGCGTGTCTCCCTCAGCTACGACTAACCCTTCACCTATAGCCGCTCGAAGCAATGTCCTCGCGTGCTCCGCTTTTGGGTAGATGTCGGTATGCGATAGGATATGTCCGACTGCGCGAGGGTCGATTGTGTTCAAGCGACACTTCTGCGGTTTTGGTGTTAGCTTATGCATGCAGAGATAGGGAGCACAACGTACTCCAAGCATGCTGGGAAGTCGATATGCCACACCAAATTGCTCCGTCCATTCACACAAGCAGGCGTCATCTTGGAGTACCGCCGCTGCATTCCCCCATAACCAAGAGCGCCGCGATGGACCTGGTAGATGCCGTATAGGGGTGAAGAAGCGGCGAGAGAACTGCCATAGTCCTCGGAGCGTGTAGCCGGCGGCAATGACAGCGAGGACGATTAGGCCGAGAGTCGGGATCCGGCTGAGGTCGAAATATGAAAACATGATCCAGTCAATAAACGTGAATCGCTGGATATTCGACCATCATCAAGCTTCTTATAGATTTCGGAGACTGCGTCGTCCCCGGGTATACCATTGAGACAAGGGAAGGTATAAATCTGATACTTGTCGCTCTTCTCTGATGGGATCATCCTTGAGGCCACCCATGATCCCCTGCCGTCTAGTAATAGCCGAGCATAATGAATCCAAAAGATCAAGAAGCATTAATCCATCAATAAAGGGGGATAATGGTCAGCATAGATGGTAACAATGCCAGATGTTTCTCAGGAGAACACAAGGACTCATTAGAGCCAAAACAGCCTCAAAGGGGGTTTGCCACGTGAATATGGCACAGCCCTTCCTCACCGCGTGGAGTTCGCGTGTTCAACACCTAGTACTAGTACCGCCGATGTACTCAGTCCGCGGAATGACAATTGTGCTTCTACTACCGTGCTGGCGCAACACAGCAAGAACTGTTCGACAACTAGACTGGGACCCATACTCATGTTGTACAATTCCAAAGATAAACATCCTACGTCCACAATACTCACGTAGATTCAACCGGCTTTTGGAAGTCGCCGAACGATCATGGGGAGCTGGACACCCTTTTCTTCCTCTCCTTTCACAATCGGCCGCACGACAATCCTATTTCTGGTTAGATGGTGGTTTAATAGGAGAGCGAAGAAACCTACACGCTCTTTGTCTGGATTTCTTTTCCTTGTACGGGCAGGAACTCAAACTCCCGAAGCAACACGAACAGGAGAGCTTTCGTCCTTGATATCGTTCAGCGCAAAGAAGACTGAAAGAAGAGATCGACATACTCGATCACAGAAAACCTGTACCCGATACATGCCCTTGGTCCGCCGATGAAGGTGAGGGTATGGGCATATATCCCTGGAATCTCGCTCGCTCCTTGCAGATCCTTTTCCCATCTCTCTGGCTTAAACTCCTTAGCATCGTCGCCCCACAGCTCCTTAGACCTATTCATGGCCATGATCTCCACTCCAACGAAGTCGCCCGCCTGGACGCGAACCCTGTGGAGAGGTTGTCCATACCGATCGATGACAGGCTTCGAGAGCGGAATTGTATCATCGTGGAGGGCAGTGCGCACTGTCCAGTGGATAGGAGAGTGGATACGCAGGGACTCTTTGACAACTTGATCGAGATAAGGAAGAGCGTTAAGGTCATCCATCAAGGGTGTCTCGTCGGATACTTGTTGAAGCTCCGCACGCAGTCTGTTCTGCACATCTAAGTGCTGCGAAAGGGAGAAGATCGTCCATGTGATTCCAGCGGCAGATGTCTCGTGTCCCTACAACCAGCATCAGTACGAAGCTAGGATCGAACGACGAAGGGCACACCGCTGCGAGGAAGGTAGTGATCTGCGCCAGTACTTCCTCATCACTCATCTGGTGTGCCGGCGTGAGATCTGCCGCCAAGTTTGCGCGAACTATGCTTCCGTCAGCTCAGATTTTTCTCCAAGAGTTGCAAGTGACCCACTCAGTGCACTAAGCAAATCCCTCCCAATAATTTTCTTCTCCCCGCTCTTGCTCTCCAGCTCCTGCATCACGGCTGCCTTCTTCTCCTCAATCAGCTGCATCCCGATCCGCTTCACCGTGTCTCGCGATGTTAGCATGGTTTTGTTTGCTTTCGTTGGCTGTGCGAGACCATCAAGCCAAAGCATAGGAGGGACAGGGTAGCAAGACGTACAATCATCCCGAACCACTTGAACCGATTCCTCAGCAATCCCTGCACCGGCGCCGCTCCCAGCGATTCCACCAACGAGTGAAATGCGCTAAATAACTCGTTGCTGTCGTCTTCAAGGGCATTGAAACGATAGTCGAATCCTTTCAAAGTGTTTATTTTGATATCAGTGGAAAAGGGTGTAAGAGGAAGCACCCACCAGCAATACCAATTATGTCAAGAGAGGCGCGACCAATCCAGCTGTATATGTCGATCTGCTGGTCACTCACATCGTCGACCGCACGGTTCAGAGCATCTCGCAACTAGAACGTAACTTGAGATACTGTTCCGCAGAACGTCACCGGAATATCACCTCGTAAGATACATCGTAGAAGATAGGAGTGACTTCTCTGATCTGTCCCGGCGAGAAAGACGGATTCTGCTCGCGCCCCAACATCAATCATCGCCTCTCGGAAAAAACCAGTATTAACTCACCATGATTCTCCTCTGACGTTTATGTGTCTCTCCCTCTGCTACCACCAAGCCCTCACCAATGGCAGAGCGGAGCATTGCCTTAGTAGGCTCTGGCTTCGGATAGATTTCCGTATGGGACAGGATGTGAGCGACGGCTCGTGGGTCAATCGTATTCAACCTCCAGTTCTGTGCAGACCTCATGATCGATTTCCGACAGAAGGGAAATGTACGTACGCCGAAAATGACCCTCGTGGCATACGTCGCCCCATACTCCTGCAACCACTGCTCCTCAACAGAATCATCCTCTACCAGCCGTTTGGTATTACCAAATATGAGAGAATGTGCGGGAGGACCACGGAGACGTCGCAGTGGTGTCCGGAAACGCTGGAGAAACCCGAAGATGCTATAGAGCACGTAGAGGCCAATAACAACGCCCACGACGAGTGGTCCGTTCTTGACGAGCACAGATGGGTCATGTAACAGAATGTCCATGGTTAACTGGGGGAAGGAACAAGTGGTCAAGCGCTCTTCAATAATTGTGAGGGGTGTTATGGTCACATAGTGCAAGTTCTTGCTGGAAGATTGTCATCATTGTCAGGGTTTGGCCACACTGTCGCTGACGAAAGGTTGCGGTTGCAGGAAGCCATCAGGAGTCCCGGTATATTATGTGGAGAAATAGAAGGACCGCGATATTACATGTACAGCCACCGATAGAAGAGTTACCTTTTCAAGAATTTTTGAATTGTGGGTTGTCGCGTTCGGGGCAGTGAGAAGCAACGTGCGCAAACAAAAGGGCAGCGATAATCCCGCGTATAATACAATTATGTCACCACCTATCTGGAAATCCATCCACCAGAAGATCAACCACGGAAACACCATGTTCAAGACCTAGTGACCTTCTTGATGATCATGGGCAAAGCTAGCGACTTCTCTTGACCCTTGACAAACGGACGTGCGACAATCCTGTGCGAAGTGGGTAAGCCGCGTTGCTCGGCGGACAGAGATATGAGTACGTACACGTTCTTTATACCGATTTCTTGACCTGGCACTGGTGCGAACTCGAACGACCGGAGAAGCACGAACAGGAGAGCCTTGGCCCTATACCCAGCAAGGTGAGTCTGATGAGCATACAACACAGCAACACAACCACGCACTCGATGATCGAGAATCGGTATCCGATACACGCTCTCGGCCCGCCGATGAAGCTCATGAGATGCGAGTAAACACCAGGGATGTCATTAGCGCCATTCAGGTCTTCCTCCCACCTCTCGGGGCGGAACTTGTCCGCGTCCTCGCCCCAGAGCGCCTTGCTCTTGTTCATCAGGATGACATCGACGCCGATATAGTCCCCAGCCTGGACCTTGATCGTGTCGTGCGACTTGCCGTACTCGTCTATTACTGGCTGAGCAAGCGGGATCTCGTCGTCTGTGGCGGCGACACGCATCGTCCCATGCACCGGGCTGTGGAAGCGCAGGGACTCTTTGACGACCATGTCCAGATACGGTAGCGCGTTCACCTCGTCCATCGATGGTGCTTCCTCGGAGACCTGCGAGAGCTCAGCACGCAGTTTCTCTTGTATTTCGGGGTTCTGGGCGAGCGAGTACAGTGCCCAAGTGACTCCGGAAGCGGTGGTCTCGTGGCCCTGGGTATACCGTCAGAGCGTTGATCGGAAATCGGAAAACAGAAGAAACGACATACAGCAATGATAAATGTCGAGATCTGCGCAAGGACTTCCTCATCCCTCATCCTGTGCGCGGGGGCCAGGTCTGCAGCCATGTTCGCACGAACTATCACGGCAGTCACGCGTCAGTACACATCTTTCAATACTGTAGATCAGGCACACTCAGTGTACTAAGCAGGTCCCGACCGACGATCTTGCTCTTCTCGACGTCACCCTTGCGCTCCATCTCCTGCATGACCGCGGCTTTCTTTTCCCGTACGAGCTGCATTCCGATCCGGCGAGTCGTAGCTTGGGAAGCACGCATTTTGCGGTCGGCTTTAATGGGCTACACATCGAGTTCGTCAGCACTCTATCGCTCTGGGCAACGCAGCATATAAAAACGGAGCAGTTGATGTACGCACAATCAATCGCATCAGCCTGGACCGGCTTCTCAGCATGGCAAAGATCCGACTCTCTCCCATCGACTAGAACATATCATTAAACGCACGGAAGAGCTCGTTCTTCTCATCATAAAGAGCAGAGAAATGGTATCCAAAACCTATGACGGTTGAATTGTCTGGTCCTCCGTGTAAGGGGCAGTGAAGGAGCTTACCTGCTTGACCGATAATATCCAGCGTCGCTCTTCCAATCCAACTGAATACGTCTACTTCAAGCTCCTCTCCTGGTGCCTTGGATAGCATCCCATTCAGCACCTCCCTCAGCTTCCAGCGGTCAGAACATCTCTTCACTCTAACATGGATTAACACCTACTTGAATAGCAACATCAAAGAAGACCGGGGTGACTTCCCGTATCTGACCAGGGGAAAAGCTCGGGTTCATGATCCTCCTCTGCCGCTTGTGCGTCTCCCCCTCGGCAATTAGGAGCCCTTCACCAATGGAGGCACCGAGCATCGCACGGAGATGCTCGGGCTTGGGGTAGATCTCTGTGCGCGAGAGGATGTGCGCAACTGCGCGTGGGTCGATCGTAGTGAGTCGTAAATTCTGGAATACTTCTCAGCTATTCGGTCACAGAAAGTAGACCGGACAAAAACCAAACACCGCAGGGATGACGAATGTCGGTCCATATGTCTGGCTCCATTTCTCTCCGATCTTGTCATCCTTGATGTACAGGGCAATATTGCCCCAGAGGAACGAGTGACGTGGCGGGCCCTGCAGATGTCGGATGGGAGTACGAAATCGTTTGCTGAATTGATAGAGCCCATGGGCAATGTACGCGAGATAGAGAACTAGCAGCACTCGGGGCCCTTCGCGAGTTAGCCAGGAGGTAATGAGGGCCAGTGTGGATGACATGAATGCGAAGGGGTTAAGTAGAAGTATTGATATGGTGCTTTGCTGTCATTGTTGACTTGGTTATATACTCCCGGAAGACTGTGAACAAGACAAGCCTCCAGCTTGCGCATTATCATGCTGGCGGGGGCCGATGCCCAGGGGCGACTGGAAAAGCGTGGGTACGTAAGAGCACTACTAAGAAGCATAAGGTTAGGGTTCACTGACAATGACATAAGCAGACCCCTTAAGCGTTCCCTTGGCCCGAGGCGCGGTGGACGCGTCGTGGACTCAATTAGTTTCCAGTATGTTTCCCATATCGGGAAGCTTGCCTTTCCCTTTCCCTCGTAGTCAAACTGCGCATTGAACCATTGCTCCATCACCCGCAGTGCCCGCTGTAAAATTCGCAGCAGCACAAAACACGCGTCATGCCGGAGAGCCATGAAGAAGGTTATGATGTTATTCTTGCTTCGCAGCACGGAAGAGACCCCTTCGAGACAATGTCATAGGAGCAGGCCACTCGCTGATGGTATATGGATTTCGATACTGAGTATCTGAGCGTGCTGTGCGTGTCAGAAGACTATCCACGCAACGATGTGCCCATGTCACGGCAGATGCGCTCGTGCTCGTGTTCTTATTGAAGCTTGGTACAGATGCAAGTGCCAGATTTCTCTCGGACCGCGAGGATGAAGGTCGTGATCTGTGCCAGAACATTCCGGGATCAGGCAGGAAGTGATGAAGGACAACGCAAATGACATGACCGAGGGAGTTGGTGATCTGAAGGTTATGCTGCACTGCTGCCATTGTTGGTGGTTGGCTACGAAAAAAGGACAAAGTACTGCCTTGAGCTTGCACAGCCCAAATTAGAAGGCGGAGCCGACTGATACGATATGGGCAAAGCGATTACATCATTGACGGGACTTTTTGCCAGATGCACTGTGCGTATATCAATCAGTCTGCAGATCTTCGTCTTCCCCGAAAGGACAAACTGCGGTGTTCACCTTTGCGCGGATCTCCCACCCCCTATGCAGCGCTGTCCCCGCGCTTATAAATCACAGCTCTCATGGACAACAGAACATACGCGTCCCAACGGAATACAAGCCCCGACCGAACGTGAGCAACATGAAAATGACTAGCAAGTTGAACCATGTCCTAACCCAGGACCCCACCGGAGAACCCACGAACGAACGTGCAGACATCAGGGAGTTGAACATGTCACTCAATCGCTATGAACACGAGTGACTCGATCACAATTTATGGAAGACAGCTCTATACGACAATCTTGGAGTGCTTATGTAGATTATGAAAGCCGGCCAAAGAAAAATGCATGACAAATTGTAGTTAATGCAACTCGATGACTTGTGAGTTATCCTCAAATACCTAGAAAAACTTGGCAGCCGCTCTGCCCTTTCCTGCCTTTTTAGCTCCAGCGAGTCGGTCCCTGGGAAGTATGCTCTGCTCCACGTCACTGTCGTCTTCCTCGTCGTCTTCCTCGTCAGTCTCACTCTCCAGTTCTTTCGGCTTCACGTTGAGCTTGGGCGTCGATGTCGCCCTGCGAGTGTTCGTCGCCGAGTTTTGAGACATGCTTTGACGCAACTTGTCTTTGCTCAGTTGAGATAGACCAATATACTGGCTCGCCAGGCCAAAGACCCCCGTATCCTCCTGCGAGCTGGCAGGCAACGATTGGAATTGAGAAGGAAGTTGTGTGTCTGGACGGAAGAGCGGTTGACTGGCTGCTTTCGGTGTCGGGATGGAAGGATAGGAGACGAGGGACGAATCAGATTTGGGCTTGCTCTGTTGGCTGCCTCTCCGTTGCTGTTCTTGGGAGGGTCGGCGTGACTCCTGATTTACGCTGCCGATAATCGGAGCGGGTGGCGCTAGAACATTAGAGCTGATGACCCGTGGGGCAGTCAAGTCTTCATCATCGGTATCATTTGCATCGTCATCAGCCTTTGTCCGTGAACTGGTTGTACTGTCCTCCATCTGTACGTCCAGTCGGTCCAAGAAATCAAAACGCTCTCCTTGAGTGGCAAGCTCAACCTCCATTTCTTCGTCTCGGGTAACGGTACTATCAGGCCGAGAGATTTCCTCGCCGAGAGCAGCTGAGCTGCTGCGCAACTGGTCCACTAGTGAGGCGGAGGATTCCGTTGCTGGGCTGGGATCTTGGGGCAAGTGAGTCCATGTGGGCAAAGAACTAACAGGTGGCGGAGGGGTACGAGCACCGAGTGAAGGGCTAGTTGGGGCGTGTCTTGGGTCACGGACTTTTGATGCCGGGGCGACAACAGCAGCAGGGCTAGGAACCGGTGGACCGGTGGGGCTCGATGACCCACTGTTCCACCCGGGCGTCTTTGTGAGACTTGGTCGAGGAAGTTGGGATAGAGGGCGCATTAGTTTGCCCTTCGATGTAGAGGTACAAGGGGTCTCAAGTATCCTGGGGACTGAAGGCTGCGAATTCGATAAAGGTTGACTAAAGTTGGTGATATCATCCGGGACAGCTTCGTCACCGATGGACATCGCAGCACGAGCAAGGGCGGTCTGAAATCGGCCGGATGCGCTCGTAGGAGTTCCCGATGCGACAGGATTAAGGCGCAGGAGTTGCGCGGGAAAACCAAGACAATTAATTGGTGAACGGCGGGGTATGGGTGTATGTTGAGTAGGAGTGCTTGTTTGAACGAGACGTTCTAAAAATGGTGAAGGTCGGGGTGTGTCTGTCAGAGTTGTAGTGTTGATGGGAGCCTCATGATTGTTGCCATGTACCTCCACGTGCACTTCTCCTTCGTCAACTTCCCGTTCCTTGGAATGAGGTTCTATCGACGGAATGATCTTTTTCTGCGCAGCTTCGATTCTTTCGGCTCTCGCTCCCTGTTTCCTCTTTGGCCGAACGTGGACAACGGCGTCAATCCGTGATTCATTGCTTTGAGGCTGGTCCGGAGAGCGCACTGAGTTGTTGGCGGGGCTGTTTGGAGGTTGTTCCTGTGAAGCTAGTTCGCGTCACAATCGACAAAACCGCACCCATCCACGCTCATGACGACTCACCATCTTTCTTTTTCTTGTTGGGTTTCTTCAGTTCCTGCTCAGGCACGGTTTGATGTGCTGCATCATCCACAGGGGGTTCAGCTCCAGTGAAATCTGCATTGGACTTTTTCGCGCGTTTCTTTTTGTCCTTTCTTCCCCCAGCAGCACCAGTAATTGCGGGCTCCGCGTGCGCCACAACGCCATCAAGAGCCACTCCATTCACAGGTTCCGTCGATGTAAGGGGAGTTTGATCGCTTTCGCCCTCCTGATTCGGTTGTGCGCCCCCAGTCTTCTCAACCCCTTTAGGCTTCTTCTTCTCGGAAGGCTTCGCGTCTGATCCAGCCGATTTTTCAGCCTTCTTCTTATCTTGTTCAGCTTGCTTGTCCTCCTGCTGTTTCTTCCGCATCGCTTCACGAGCAAGAATCCGAGCTACGGGGTCGAGAGAGGACACGTCTGCCCCGGAGGCTGCCCCCTCTGGTCTGGGGGCCAGGGTTATAGGTGTGGGAGCTGTAGCTTCGGCGGGTTCAGATAGTTTCTTCTTCCTCTTTCGTTTTTCCTTCGGCTGAGGTCCGTCGCCTATGGGGGCTGGTTCCTTCGGAGGTGGCTCTGTGGGGGTGTTTTCGAGGGGGACAGGGAGGTCGTTTTTCCGTTTTCGAGCTTTCAGCTTCTCCTTCGTAGGCGGTTCGACCGGTCTGACTGCGTCTTGTGCCGGAGTATCCGTATCTTGAGGATTGTGCTTCTTCTTCCGTCGCTTCGCTGGAGGTTCCTCTTCTACAGGCTGTATTGCACGCTTCGTAGCCGTTGTAGCGTCGGCTACAGTATTCGCAGCCTTGCGACCAAGCTCTTTCACAGCAGTAGCAGCGGTCTGTCCAGCCTGTACAGCAGTATGTACCAGACTAGTCATAGAGGTTTCAGCTTCTTGAACAAGGCTGTTGTCTTTCGCAGCATTCGCGGTCGACTTCGTCGGACGAGTAATGTTCTTCCCCGAAGGCACAGGTTTCTTCGCAGTGTCTTGAATCATTGCCGTAACCTGCACGGCCGCACGGCTAACATCCTGTAAACCCATGCTGATCCTTTTCTTGGCTCGGTTGGCGCGCTCGCCCAGAGTTGGCTCCTCGCGCTCTTCATCGGCGTTATCGTCGTCGTCGTCAAAACCAGCAGCACCATGAGGTATTAGGTTTTTTGCGCGCATGAGATTGGCAACGGCAGGCAAAGATGGGCGGCTTTGATTCCCGAAGGATAGGGATCGACGGCGTGTTGCCGCCACCGGCTCCACCGACCGCCCTTGCTCGAACGGCACATCCGGCGCGGGTGTCGCAGAGCGTGAGAAGGACCAGTCAACAGGAGCATCCAGTACCGTAACAAGCACATCAATACGATTGTCAACTTGAGCCTGTGCTTTTAGGGACGTGAAGTCATCATCTAGTAGAAGGTGAGAGCGCCCTCTTTTGAGTATTCATATGATACGAGAGCGTACCATCTTCGAGATCCACTTCAGTGTCATCGCGAAGCTGAGACAGTCCCAGCTGTGCATCAGGTAACCCCAGTTTCTTGAGAATAACAGCGCGCATATCATCAAGGCTGTCCTCTATGATGGGCGGCACATGGACATTAGCGCCGTCTATATCCCTGTACAATGTGCTCACCATTGAAGACGCGATCGAACACTCGTTCGTCGACATGGTACGTGATCCTACACACCCGATTTGTGCTCATCTCTAACTCTGGATCTACCACTTCAGAGCGTCTCCGTTTCTTGGTGCTCATTGTGATCAAAGAGGATGAAGGAAGAGATGTAAAAGACGGCGCTCATCAAAACGCGTGCACGGGACCAAAAAAGGTAAATCACCTGCGGGTGGAGACGGACATATCGGGAATGCGATGACTCGCATCGGGCCTCATTCATTTGTTTTTCATAGTTAAACATGCTGAAAACGCTATTCTTCAACTACTCAGACGAAGTGCGGGTCCTCATTACGCTACTGATCGGAGCACGTCTACCAGGTCTGCAAAACCCAGATCCTGCTCCACAACCCCAGTACACCAAAAGCTCTTCAACATCATCCGGACCGAATCCACGTTCTGTTCGAGTTCTCCCGCCTCCTTGAGCCTATGAATGATCATGGAAAGGAGGGGTCTATCATCCGAGGTGAAATGCTTGAATGTCGCCAGCCTCCAAAGGCGAAGCAGCGTTGGCACCAGAGGCATGAACGTGTTGGCAGGCAAGCGTGCGTACTTTCGCGCAGCAAAGATGTCCTTCTCGTGCAACTTATGGTCTCCATTGCCTGAGAGAGTAGGTTCGCCCTCAGGCCAGAGCAGCCGGGCGACATGGGTATCATCGTGAGTGATATCGACCGTTGCATTGTCCCATCGCATGATTTCCTCGGGGATGGCGGCGTGCTCGATCGGTACAGGTACAAGCTTCTCTACAGGAACGGCCTCGACTGATCTTTGTCCATCATGAATGGTGACCTTCGGAGGATTGGGATCGACCAGCATCATCCCGGGCGGTACAGGTGAACGACCTGGCCACATCGGTTGTTTAAACCACGCTTCGGTCCTCTCCCGGAGGAAATTGTCCTCATACATCCGAAAGAGGCGGACAAGCAACACAGCGGCTGTCGCGAAGGGCTCAAACGATTTCACATATGACACTAGAATCGCAAGATCGCCTTCGGTGCTGGAAGGGGTATAAGCAACCATCTTGTCGGCAATGTCGAAGAAATAGCTCGAAAGAGCGCAATAGGTTCGTTCGGTAGCTTTAGGCGAGTAGTTACGCTGTTTTCGTCGGCTACTGAAGTTCCACGCCTTGGAATAAACTTGTATATACTCCGCGTATGAGATGTTGGTAAATCTCGGTTCATGACCTGTAGTACCTGTCAGGGAAAACTCATCAGGATACAAATGGCATACCTTGGAGAAGCTGCTCCCGGAGAGTCTTATCCAAAACATCCTTGATCACTCGCCAGTCGTCCTCGAACTGCCGAGTTTCCGTAGAGATGGTATTCGATCGGTTTGAATACATGATAGGCATTGCCGATAAGGGTTTAGACTGCGCAGTGTGGGCCAGAAGACGGGCATTTAAACCATTGGTCCAAACAAATGAGCGCCAAACTGAGAGAGCCGACTACTACCGGGCGATGCCGAGCACAGCCGCTCCAGTTCGGGGCATGTGACAATCACATGAGTGTCACAACAAACTTCACTCATTGACGTGCTATGTTGAGTGGTTTCCATTTTACATGAGGTTTCGCAAGCATGAGTTCCAGTCAGAAACGGTGGGATAGCAGTTGAGCCTTATATACACTACCGTATATGGCGAGTAGGAGAGGAAGACATGAGGAGAATAATCCAGTGATTGCAGATGATACAAGATGCGATTCCTCCGTCAATCCATAACCTCTCTTCCGCCCCCCCCCCCCAATTGCTTGCCTTTGGCCTCTGATGAGGAACGACTTGGAGGAAACAAAGATAGATGGAGGAATTAGAAAAAATAATAGTCTAGAGATGGGAGGAATCATAAGAGATAAATTAGATGGAGATAGTCGTGCAGTCGGAAACGATCGTTTTGCCCTCAAAGGTGGCGCCTGGGCAGCACACAAGGTTTGCGCCAGACGCGAGAGAGAGGAGAGACTCAGGGAACTCCAGGGCTGTACAATTAACGCCAACGGTCACATCGGCGGGAAGAGGGACGAACATTCCGAGGAGGTCGAGCACGTCAGCGACCACCCGGGTGTCTTGGAGCCCGACAGAAGCGCAGCAGTAGAGGTCTTCGAGAGCGCAGCTCAGACCGGCATCGACGCCGGCAACAGAGGCAACGGCAGGAACTGTCTCGCGGGCTGCGAGCGCGCCAACGGAGGCGGTAGCGGCGATCTCAGCTTCAACGGGGCCGACGATTGAATTTGCGAGAGCGGCGATATCGAGGCCGGCGGTCTGGCCCAATACGAGGTCGAGGACATCTGGGGCGCTCAGGCCAAGAGCGAGGGCACCGTTCACGTCCGCAGAGATCTCTGACACAATGCTGGGGATGGCGACGTCGGCACCGAGGATGGCAGTGGGGTTGGCAAGAAGTTCCAGAGCGGCGGTTACATCGGCCACCTCAGCAACGAGGGATGCAATCCCAGGGACTGAGAGGCCAGCGGTAGGCACGGGGAGGGCGGGGAAACCAGTGGCGTTAAGGAGGATCGAAACGACAGCTTCGGCGTCTGCGCCGAGGCTGAGCAGGAGGGTCTTGAGCGCGTTGATATCGACCGTGCCGTTCGGGCCGGCGAGGGAGCTGAGGTCAAGGCCGGGGAAGTGGCTGCTCAAGGAAGTGACGGTGCTGAGGTCGAGGGGGCCGTTACCCAACAGGCTGGCGAGGAGCCCATCGACAGAAGAGAGGGAGACGCCGATCGTGGGAGTGGCACTGAGTCCGACGTCGAGGAGGCCATTGAGGAGGTGCAGCCCAACAGTTGGGGTGGGGCTGAGGTTGAGGTCAAGGGATGCCACGCCCGAAACGTCGGCACCGACGTCAAGGCCGAGGGTAGGGTTGGGGCCCAGGAGACCAAGGTCAACTGAGGCAGTCGCATCGACCGGAATACCGGCGACGTTCAGTGATGCGGCGGCATCAACACCGAGGCTGATGGCGGAGGAGATATCCAGCCCGACGGAGGCGGAAGCATCGACCACAACGGGGATGCCAGTGGGAAGGACACCGTTCAGGAGCTCAGCAGAGGCCGTGACTCCCGCATCGACACCGACTGAGACGCCGTTCGTGACTTCAGCACCGATGGACGCAGTTGCGACGGCGTTAACTGAGGCGATGCCAGAGACGTCGACCGAGGCGGTAAGGGCTGTTGCGATATCGACCTGGCGGGGAAGAACAAGGGCATTGATAGATGCCGGGATGGCGAGGAGCGAGAGGAGAGAATACATTATTGGTAACTTGTAAGATAGTTGGGGTTCAACGAGTGTGGGTGCTGGAGTGCGAGAGGGAGGAATTAGGCGGGTCGAGACCTAGAGTAGATGAGAACCGTGAGAGCGGATGAGCCTCCTTGGGATTGTCTATCCAGGTTCTTATAGGCTGGGCATTGGCAGAGGGGGAGGGTGATAAGCGCCATCTGACGGCATAGAGAGGGATAAACAACGGCGATGGAGCGGGAGACAGGGCAACAGATGCCTCGACCGTGGGTTGGAAGGAAGTTGCCAGGTTATTGCTCGTTTGCTGTTGTGAGAGGGTACCAGACCCACGCCGACAAGTATTTTCGACCATCGTATGCTCTTCCTCCCTCTTTCACGGATGACAAAGAGCTCGCTCCAAGTTGTTCCCAGACCAATCCGATTTTGCTGAGACCCAGCCCTTCCCGAGCATATCGAGTCTACCGAGACCCATCCATCAGCCAGAACTCCTCTGCAGCGTTCAAATATTCTCGAGCATCGAAAACAGTAATTATGACACTCGGAGCGAGAGCCTGCTCCAGGAGATAACGCGTCGGTCAATGGATGGTCGTTAATGGCAGAGGGGATGAAATGTGACAGGGTCCATTGACCTGTCAAAACGCGTGTTTGGGCACGGGACTGGCACGTGATGTAATCGATCCAGCGCTTTGGAAATGTGGAAATTTTGAAAGCTTGTGCCTTTGTGCCTGTACTGTAATAGCAACAAACACCGGAATAGCAACAAATACTGAGTTGTTCATTTTCTGCTCAGGTGAGATCAGATGCCATCGGCTTGAATGAAACGGACATGAATTTTTGGAGGCAAAGAGTACGTAACCACCTTGCAATGGGCAGGCAGCTCATCTATCACGCACAGCATAACATTATTCGATATGGACGCATTCTGATGGTAACTCCTGCTCATGTTTCCTCTTGCAAAACAAACACCCGAAATAGCTTGTGAATGTTCGATCATTCATTCATTCAAGTTTGTGCTAGCTCGTGACGAAAACACTGGTATTCCCCAGGCAACATCGAAACCAAAACATGCTTCCTCATCATGCTTCACCGCATCCTTCTACCTTTCTTCCCACCTACATTCATAAAATTCCTCTACGCGTTTCCTTTTTCCGGGCGTATCCTTCCCCGCAAATGATTCAAGGCTCTGCTCCTGCTTCTAGCTCGCGGGCGGCGCACGCCCTTTGCACCCTGGTGCGCAGCCTTCCGCACCATGACCAACGTGAACCTCTACCCCCCCCCCCCTATCTCCCTCTCCGCACCATGTTCTTGTCATCCACCTATGCCATGCCGGCACCTCCTCATGCCAATGCCGGAGCTCCGGAGGACCCTCATTCCCTAACGGAATTGAAATTCTTTCAGCTGACGACTAGGCTTCCGTGTCGTTTAGTTTCGTCAGGCTTGCTCTTATACACTCCACAAATCGTGCGTGCTGGTTGCGGTGCATGACCTGGACGGTGTATAATTATGACTGACCTGGGGGGGCGTTCTCCAGTCGTGGTCAAGATGGTTCCAGCCAAAGCGTATCTCATGCTCACCTTGGTCGTACTGGTATACGGCACTATCCTGTATCATCATACCCGCTGGACTTTCTGGAACTATCGCGCTGGCCGTGTGCGCCTGCGTACGCCTTTCTCTCCCTCGCCTGATCTAGCTGACATCTTTTAGTGCTCACGATACACTCCCTTTCGGGGCTTTCCGAAGTGGGACTCTTCCACCTCCGCCCATTCCTCACCATCCCCAGCCCGGCACTACATACATCCCTCGCACTCCTGCAAGCCCTCACTCTCCTTTCCCTCGTCCGCACGCTTAGGCGCGGCTTACCCCTCCTCACCCGTCCATCCTACCAAGCCGGCGGAATCCTGCGTCTCGTCCTCCTTTTCCTTCCGCAGCCCTATCCCAGCGCCGGCCTCCAGCTGGTGCACGGGTTCGCTTTCACCCGGCTCTTCATCTGGATGTTCCAGACCACCGGGGTTGTAAGAGGTGGGAGGGAGGTGTACGCGTTTGCGGTGTTTGGCGCTGGGTTGCTGGTGTGTGCTGGAGGAGGCCGGGAACTGGGACTGGCTTATGCTGCTTTGGTTGGCTTAATCGCGGCGTTGAATAGGTGGACGACGGCACAGCTGGCGCATGATCGGATGTAAGTCGGTGGTCCGAGACGAGTTATTGGGGATTAACATTTGCAGCAGGCATTCGGACTTTGTGCGCGCGCTCCTGCAGGTACTTGTCTTCCTGGGGTTTGCGGAATTGGAGACAGTGCGGTTGTATGACTCTGGCTTGCTATTAGGCCAGACATCCAGCGACAACCAGGGTCGGTCAAAAGTGTCGGACGAGATGGAGGAGGACGATTTCTGCCTGCCTGAGCAGCCTCAGACAGACGACGCGCCTGAACCGACAGAGGCCGAGGGAGCCAGTGGGCTGAAGCGGATGAGTGTGCTTACCCCGCCCGGGTCACCCGGCGGAGTATCTAGAAAAAAACCAGCTTTGAAGAGTTAATTCACCAACGCGGAGGTCTCGCTGCGGTGAAAGAGGTGCAATGGATGGACGATTTCAACGGACTTCACGGAGGATTCAATATTAGATTGGAATTAGAAACATAATATTCCTACCAGCGATACCTAAAATACCACTACCTAGAAATGACACCAATTGAGAATGCGAGCCAGCCATCTTGTGCCAAACATACGCTCGTGATCTATTTCCTGTGCCACAACGAGCGCCTACCGTCTCTAAAGAAGCGCCCGCCCCTTCCATTCGACCGCCCTGAGTTTCTGATGCTGTCTTATCATCTCACTCTCATCACGCGCTCATATTACCCACTTGTACAAAGGTCTGATAATGGAACTGCTTCACTGTTAAAAATGCTGGTTCATTGCTCCGTTCCTCACGGGCCAACTGTTATACTCCTCCCGGATCTCCAGTGCTCACCCACCACTACTCTTCCTCTGCACGACCATGCCCAGTCTGCGGCAACGTCTGGCCCCCATATTCACCTTTGAATACTGGGAACTCTCACCCGAGCCATGTACTTTCGCCCCGAGCAGTAAATGGAGTAATGCGGATATGGACCCCACCCCCCTAGAAAAGCGGACCTGGACGACGTTCAACTACATCGTGCGTCCCTCCCATCCCCCTCACGCACAGCTAACTTCATGCATCACAATCTGTAGACATACTGGATCTCCGATGCATTCAATGTCGCAACATGGGATATGGCCTCCGCCCTCCTAGCCTCCGGGCTCTCATGGCATCAAGCCCTCCCCTGTATCGTCCTCGGTCACGCCCTGATCGCATGCGCCATAACCGCGAACGGCACCATCGGTGCCCGATTGCATATACCCTTCCCGGTTCTGAATAGGAGCAGCTTTGGATTCTGGTTCAGTTACTTTTCGGTCGTGAGCCGGTGAGCACATGCGATCAAGTTCTGCGCCGAAGACTGGGACTGACAAGCGTGCAGAGTCGTACTAGCCATGTTCTGGTTCGCGATCCAGACGTACACAGGCTCGGAATGCGTCTACCAAATGCTTCGTTCCCTCTTCCCCTCTTTCCTGCACATGCCGAACCACCTCCCGCCCTCAGCGAACATCACCTCTGCGGAGCTCCTCTGCTACTTCCTCTACTGGCTCATCCAGTTCCCCTTCCTTCTCATCCCCTCCCACAAGATTCGCTGGCTCTTTGCTGTCAAGAGCGTTGCCGTCACTGCAGCGGGTGTGAGTATGATGGTATGGGCGTTTGTGGAGACGGGAGGGGCGGGGGCGATTATTGCCCAGCCGGCGAGAGTGAGCGGGAGCGCTCTGGCCTGGACATGGCTAGGCGGGTTGAACAGCGTAATAGGGAACTACGCTACGCTGTGTACGCTCCTCTTCTGTATTTCTCTACGCCTACTTACACGGCATCATAATCTGTGGTTCAACGTGAAGCGGTAAACATACCCGACTTTACGCGCCTCGCCAAGCACCCGAGACATCAATACGTCCAGCTGCTTATCATCCCCCTCGCCTTCACCTTTATCGCCTTCCAAGGGCTGGTCGTCACCTCCGCCGGGTACATACTGTACGGAGACTACTACTGGGACCCGCTTCGGCTCATCAACAACTGGGATAACCGGCCCGCGGCGTTTTTCGCCAGTTTTGCATTCTGCCTCGCCACGCTGGGCACGAATATTGGTGCGAACAGTATCAGTGCCGCCAATGATTTCATGGCGCTGCTGCCCAGGGTACGCACTTTCTTCCCCTGTGCTGAGCTTGATTCGCTGAGTGAGATGCGTAGTGGCTGAATATCCGCCGTGGACAGATCCTCTGCGCACTCATAGGCGGGTGGGTAATAATTCCCTGGGAGATCCTAGCCACGTACGCCCACCTCCACCCCTGCTGCACAGTCGTTTGACTAACAGAGCCAGCGCTACGGGATTCCTGAACTTCATGGGAGGGTACACCGTCTTCCTCGGCCCAATATGCGCGATCATGATCGTTGATGTACGTCCTTCCCCGTCCCCACTCGGCTGGGCGCTGGCAGGCAGAGAGCACTGACACGTCAGGTGTGCAGTACTGGTTTGTCAAACACCAGAAGATCGACGTCCCTGCGTTGTATGACCCTCATGGGCGATATCGCTACACGGCCGGAATCGTGCGTTCCCCATCTCCCCATCTCCCATACTCGGCACTCTTCCTGCTATTCTTGTCTCCCAACTACCTGAGCTAACAGGCTTCTGACAGAACTGGCGCGCTGGAGCGGCACTGCTCGTCTCCGTACCCCCCAACCTGCCGGGGTTGATAAACGCCATCAACCCATCAATCGAAGTCGGCGGCGGCATCTACCCGTACGATATCGCTTGGATGCTCGGGGTGGGTGTCCACCTCTCATGGTGCCAGTCCGACTGATTGGAGTATAGTTCACTCTGGCGGGAGTGACGTACTATGTCACTTCTTGGCTCTGGCCTGCGAAGGGGACGTTGCTTGAGCATGCGATCGACGTGGACGAAGCTGCTGCTCTTGCTAGGGAGAAGCACGAGCGAGAGAAGGACAGGGGCGCTTATCCTGAGGAAACGAAGGAGGAAGAACTCAATGTTGGTGTGCGAGAGGTCTGACGGGGTTACGGGGAGGCGAGCATCAAGTCTAGGATTAATGTACAGAGGGTATGGATGTAGAACAGCTTTTGGATACAACGCACGTAGGAAAAAATCGATACACTTCTCTTGATATTTTAGAGTATTATTTCGCAGCCACTGGCTCGAGAGGGACCCAAGTCCACTCCCCTTCGGCGTCCTCGACCCACTCGCCCACGGGTTCCGGTTCCTCTGCTGGGAATTCATCGAGAGGTTCTTCGGCCGGTATTGGGATATCCGTAGGTTGGTCAGCTACATCCTCCAACATGGGCTGGAACTCTTCAGAGACGGGGGAAAGGGAGAAATCAGCTTCTTTCAGAGATGGAGGAGCACCGTAAGCAGGTGGATAAGGAGCTTCAGGCCGTGGTGCTGGTACAGGGAGGGTTACAGGGGCAAGAGAAGCACCCGCGGCATGTTTAGCATACGCCGCTAAAGCATCAGCGATGGCCTGCTTCAGTCTCTCGCCTTCGTCGTCTTCTAATGCCGCCTCCTCTTCCAGTGGTCGAGGAAGAACAGGCACAAACGGAGCATGCTCTTCCTCGACAGGCGGCACGGCTGCAGGTGCGAACCCAATCCCGTGCTCTGACGGCAGCTCGGGTTCTTCCAGCTCTTCTTCAGTAGGCAGGGGACCACGAGACGGCTCCTCAACCCATATCCACTCATGATAGGGCCCTAGCACCCAGGAACCGCGTTGCAGCTCAGGAGGTACCTCCTGGACCGGTTGTTCCTCAGGTTTGGAGATTATAGGGTCGAGGTGGGGGTATGCTACGAGAGGTGCGGAATCGGCCTGCTCGAGGTTTGTGGGTGGGTCGTACTCCGACACCGGGGCAATATCGTCAGGTTGATCGATGGATTCTTCCCCGGGTACGAAGGTCTCGTGTTCGACAGAGTCGTCATACCCCGGGAGATCCCCAATTGTCGGACTGGCTTCATATTCCGGCTGCAGGTCGTATTCTGGGGAGTCATCGTACACAGGTAGCTTGTCGTACGTCGGAGTCGCCTCTTCCGACTGCAGATCGTATGCCAGTGGTGGGGTTGCCCATTCGGCCGGAACAGGAGGAACTGCTTCACCGTCCCAATCAGGAAGTGTAATGCCACCGGAGAGCGTCCCCGTCTTCTCATAACCGATCTCTTGTCCAGGATCAGGGAAAGCCAGTCCCTCCTCCAGGCGCAAATCCACTGGCTCAGGCTGGGTCCAACCGCCCTCTCTCTCCCCCTCGGGCCATCTCTCGTCCGCAAACCTCACGTCTTCGTACATGACCCGATCGACCTTTGCGCTGCCGTCGCCGCGGTTGAGCCATGTCCATTTGTATTGTGTTGCTACTTGGACTACTGGGCCCCAGGTGGGGAAGTCGACGATGTCGGAGTAAGTGAACGAGTTGGCCGCGTTGTCGATGCAGTTACTGCGCACGGGTCAATACCTTGTTTCTGAGGAACAGTATGGAAAAAGACTCACAAATGCAGGATACCGGGGAAGATCGGCCATCTCTCAGGCGCGTCCGCCATCCTCCTCTCAACATCCCACATCCTCTCCCCCCTCCTACGTACCTGCTCCTCCTCAGTCATCTCATCATCCCCATCGTCCAGTGCAAAACCCCAATGGTTCCTACAATGGCTGACGTCCCAGCTCAAGCCGAGGTGGCCCGCTAGCTCGGGGCGCGCACGCCAAATGGCGTAGTACACGCCTTGGTCACCGAAGGGTGGGTTGTGTGGATCGAGCCCGGCGGACATGAGCGAGGAGTAGGCGACGTCTGTCCTGCTCGCCTGAGGACGCAGGTCAGATGCCACCCACTGGAATCGATCGCGCATCGCTTCCAGATCCAGCAGGAGTGAGCAAGAGCATACGGTGAGCTCGTCACTCCCTGGTCCAAGGGTAGGAAGGGCAAACACCTGCCCAGGCTTGAACTTGTCGAATTCCTTCCAAAGGAGAAGCGGGTCGACCGTAAAGAGCGTATCGATATCGATAAAGATCGCGCGTTTCGTCTCGGTCAGGATCTCGTGGAGAAACACCTTAGCCAGACCACCTGCACCGGCATGGTAGGTACTCCCGATCCCGGCACGGGCACCGCGAGCCCAGATCTGGGACGAGGAGAGAAGGTTGTAGGATACGTGGATATCGTATGCTGGGCGATGGACGAGTGTGAGGCGGTCATCTATGTAGTACATTGCAGCTTCGTCGCAGACGATGTGCAAGTGAACAGGGGTAGATATATGCATAAGCTGCAGGCACTGTTATTGGGTGTTCTCTTTTCCTTAGATAGCGGAGACTCACGATCCCCTTAATCATCGTCACGGCTTCAACCGCTGCACTCTCTCCCATTATTACAAGCGCAAACTCGATGGTCGGAGGTTCCCATTTCGTCTTATCCAGGTCGAAGACATCCACCTGAGGAGCGGGAAATTCCCAGCCCCATTCCTGGCTATCCGCTGCCTGGTGTTCCGCATTAGCATGTGTAAGTCGCTCCTTCTCCTCACGCGAGAGAGTCCACTCTTCTGGTGTGCCTCCCTCGACCGCGTTCGGGATCCAGGGCCGCGCTCCGACGGGATAGGAAGCAAGCTCGGCATATTCCTCCAGTGGCTCCAGGGCGTAGGCTTTGTTCCCCCCTCCCCAGGTGAAGAGCGTTACGCGGCTCGGATCGTCCGATGAGGAGCCGTGGAAGAATCTCGAGGCTGCGGAAAGCGCCGGGCCGTAGTACCCGTAGTAGGAGTCGGATTCTGAGTCGAGGGAGTCAGTGGAAGGGGATATGAAGGAGCCGTAGAGGATGGAGAGGGTTAGCAAGAGGATGCCTGCTCCGAAGAGGGTTGCGAGCCTCGTCGCCTGTAGACGGAGAGGGGAGAACATGGTGTGCCAGAGAGAGGAGGCGACTCGTGCGTGCTATATGTTTGATCGCGTCGACAGTGTTGGACGTAATATAAGACTCAGTCGAGCTTGTTGAATGTCAAGAGAGACGAATAAACACGTCAATCGTACTCATTCCGACGACTATTATCCTTTATCCTTCGCCCAACTCGCCGCTTGCGCCTCGCTTCCCTTTCGGGTCCATTCTTCACGTCTGGGGTAGCCCATCAGGCAGCCCCTGCCCAATTCTCGACTTCATTCCGCTGGTTAATCAGTATGATTAGAAGACGTTGATCAGTTCGTGGGGTGGGGTGTGGCCACCAGAGAATGAACCTCGAATGAGATACGTCGCTTTGTGGACCCTGAACCTTGTTGGAACTTCTATTTGAGGGCGTACCTTCTGTTATTCCGTTCACTCGGCTCCGATTCCTCCGAGAACATCAACCCCCCGCAGCAGTTGTGGCCTGAAAGGTCGTCTTCATTGTAAAACTTGGTGCTATGACAATGCATGTAGTATTTACAATGTAGTGCACTGTTTCGCCAAAGGGCAAAGTACTAACGCCTGATGCTCCCCTTCGGCTCCCCCGGCGCTCAAGTCATCCTACTCTATTGCAACATAACACACCTCCATTCCAAGAACATAAGACAGCATATCTAGCTCAAAGAATCTTGGGCTTCCTAAGGAGAAGACGACAGTCAGGGAAACATACATCTGTCCGACTCGGCCTCGGCCTCGGAGTCCCATGATTTCGAGGAAGGGGCAAGCGGACAGATGCAAGTTTCTCCGAGTTCCAGAGCTCTAAGAGACGAGGACAGACCTCGGGAAGGTGCACGCCCCACTAAAGATGGGCAAGCGTAGCCTCTGGATAGAAGGCACCAGACCATCCTGTCGGGCGAGGACTCTCCCTGGGAGTGTCAACAATCAAAATCAGCAGTCAGGATGCCGCCTCGAGCGCAGCCGGAAGGTGCGAGATGGACCAAGGAAGCCAGGCCCAGGAGAGCGCCAGAGGCATGGTTCTTCGAGACCCCCATTCTGTGAAGATAAAGGATACAGCTCAGAAGGTACACACCCGAGACCATGCCAACACGCCAGCCTTGGGGAAAAGGCACGGAGTGGTAGACCGAAGGGTGTGAGGAATCCAGGTTCGGAAATATCCAATTGTTCATACGGAGTCGAAGGCACATTCGGGGAATGAGAGGACAAGACAGGTAAGGTAACGTGATCATGAATCGCCTTTAGAAAACCGTACAAGGTTGGTCAGCACACGTGATCTACCCCTTCCTGCAAGGAATTTGAGAGCCATCAGCGCCGAAGGGGAGAAGGGAGGAAAGGTCCATCTACAAGAGTGTAGATGCGAACCAGGAGATCGACAGCGGCGAAAGAGGTCCAGGAGAGGCCAGGGGTGCGAGGCAGCTGGGATGACGTGTCCCACCCGATGACTGCACCAGGACTGAGCAGTGCTAGAGGCCAGATCGTGACAGGCCTGGACACGTCATCCGTCTCTGTCTGCAAGCGTGACGTTGACCGGAATGATCAGACAATTGTTGGCAGAGGATCGCCGAACAGCTGAGCAGCACCGTACCGGACCCTCGGGAGAACCACAAAATAGTGTTCAGTGGAGGAGAACGATGCTGCTGAGCACGAACGGTGTCCGAATGCACGGGCAGGGGGGCGGAAGTTGGAAGTGCAAGGCAGGGGAGGAGGATACGAGGTTCTTCTACCCAGAGGGGAGCGGTCGTCCGTCTCTGTCTGCTAGAAGTCATCGACCGGAGTGATCAGACAATTGTTGGCAGAGGAGGGCCGAACGGCTGAGCAGCAAGGGGCAGGACCATCCGTAGAACCACAGAATAGTGTTCAGTGGAGGAGAGCGATGCTGCTGAGCACGACCGGTGTCCGAGTGCACGAGGGGGGAGGAGGTTGGAAGTGCAAGGCAGGGGAGGGGGATGACGCTTCCTCCCCGCCCCAGAGGATGGGGAGCTGTTGTTCGGCAGAGCGTTGCGAGACAGAGTGGGTAGGGGAAAGGGGAAAGGGGAAAGGGGAAAGGAAGGAGGGACAGAGGGAGACGGACTTGCGCAACACCCGGAATCAGGACACTCGGCCCAAGCTACCCAGGCGAGCTCTGCTGCACGTAGTTAGTGCCTGGCCGAGCACACTTGGCGGGATAGGGCGCAAGACGAGTACTGGTGTCAAGGCTGAGCGAGGCTGAGAATTAAATGCGAGGAATAAGCCGGGTGAAGCTGAGGTCCAAGCACTGACCGAGCAAGGTACAAGTCTCTGGCTTGGAATGCAGGAATGCAGTGCGGTGAGGCATGTGGCTGGACGTGCCTGTCGGTTGGGATACCTCCTACACCCGGGCCTCCTTGACGACGTACATTCCTCCGGTGCGAGTACTGTATATGAGCCACAAGCTTTCCTCCGCCGGCCCAAGGAGGCTTGACGCGTCCCAAAGAACTGCGGTGCTCAGATGCAACTATATGCGCATACCTATCAGATGAAGAAGCACTAGTGGCCCGTGCACTCTTCGGTCCTAGTTCGCGAGACAAGGTTTGATGAAGTGCTTGTTGCCGAATTCGGCGTGTGGAATGAGCACTGCCACCCCCATTGTTTTGTTCCTCAGAGAACATCGTTGGCGTTAATGGAATGAGTCGAGAGTGGGGAATGTACAAGTGAGAAGGAGGTAATGAAAGTTCAAGAGAGTGAAAGAGTGTTGTACCTGTCAAGAGCTTGCTTGGCAGTGTGTGGTTGTATGTGATGAGTGCACCCTCGATTTGTTCACCCTCTCTCTCTCTCCTCTTCTCCCCCTTCTTTCCCCACTCGCCTCTGTTGGTGTTCATCGCCGTTCACCCTGTCTCTCATTTCATTCATCCGTTCTCTACCAAACACTCGTTAACTTCACTTCCCTCTCCCCTCCCCTCCTTCCCCCCACCCCACTCCCACCATGCTCGCCCTCCTCCTCATCATCCCCCTCGCTCTCGCCCTTCCAAAATCACACGAATCCCGCCATTCCCATCCCAAAGGCTGGCGTCCCCACACCGCCCCCTCCCCATCCCACCCCCTCCCTCTGCGCATCGCCCTCACCCAGTCTAACCTCCAGCTCGGTGCCTCCCACTTGGAAGTCATCTCCAACCCCGATTCCCCAGAGTACGGACACCACTGGACACCTGAGAAGGTAGCAGAGTTCTTCGCTCCTTCTACAGAGAGCGTCAGCGCCGTCATCGCCTGGCTCATCGAGGGAGGAGTCGAAGAGTCCCGTCTAGAACTAAGCAAGAGCAAAGGCTGGCTATCGGTACACAACGCCACTGTGCAAGAAGCAGAGCGACTGCTCAGCACGACCTACTCCTTCTACACCCATGTCTCCGGTGCATCCCACCTCGCCTGCTCAGACTACTCCCTCCCTCCCTCCGTCTCCCCCCATGTCGACTTCATAACCCCAACGATACACTACGACTTCCAGCTCCCTCCTCCTTCCAAGCGGGGGCTCAAACGCGAGAAGAGGGCGAAAGGCATGCCCCCCGCTGCCCAGCTCGGGCTACCCGACTCTGCTTCACTGCCAAAGATGGACCTCGGGGGCCTGTTCACGATCTTCGACCAGCTGACACATTGTGCAGACCAGATAACCCCCGACTGCCTGCGGGCGATGTACGGGATCCCCCCTGCCGGGATCCGACTCTCCACGTCAAAGAACTCACTCGGAGTGCTCGAGTTCGCTCCCCAAGCTTACCTACCCGCCGATCTAGACATCTGGTTCCGCAAGTTCCTCCCTTGGGCCGTGGGCTCCCGTCCTCAGTTCGCGGGTATCGATGGGGGAAACCTTGACCCCAGGAGCGTGGGGTTGCAGTATAATGGAGAGAGCGATCTGGATTTGGAGTATACGATGGGGTTTGTATGGCCTTTGAAGCCTGTGTTGTACCAGATTGGGGACAGCTATCTCTCTGGGTCGTTTAACAACTTGTGCGTCCTTCCCCCCTTCCCTCCCCCATTCCCTCCTTTCCTTTCCTGTTCGCTCGCAGCTCACCCCCACCCAGCCTGGACGCGATCGACGCCTCCTACTGCACCTACCTCGGCGGGGACGACCCCACACAGGATAGTATCTACCCAGATACGGACAACCCCGACGGGTACCAGGGGACAAACCAGTGTGGCGCGTTCCAGGCTACGAAAGTTATGAGCGTGTCGTATTATACATGCGTGGCAAAACGACAATGCCACGCCTCGCTGCAGTCCGATACCACCCCCCAAACCCCCCAACCCCCCAACCCCCCCCAAAAAAAAAAACCCAACAAAACCCAACTCACCTCATCACACTGCCTCCGTTCATAAAACTCGCTCAACTGTATCTCATCATACGGCGCATTGCGCTTTTTGTTTGGGGGCGCTGAGCTCATTGACGCGTATTGCGGACGCGTGCTAGATGATACGACGCGTCATGACGCGTTTTCTTGATGTACTGGAATGTTGGGTGAGCTGGCGCGTGTTGGGGACGCGTTTTGCGCTCTAGGCGCGTATTGCAGAGCTCAGCTGGCAGTTGCGGCACCGACTTAATCGCGTTCTGTCTTTTTCCTGCCCGGTGTGCTCCCTGTCACTCCCATGCTAACCCCTTCCCAGTACATGAAACTCGGCCTGCAAGGCGTCACTCTCCTCTTCTCCACCGGTGACTCGGGCGTCGCCTCCGGGTACGGCGTCTGCAGCGAAGACGGACAATACAGTTCCACCGGCACGCGGTTTGTCCCCTCCTTCCCCGCCACCTGCCCCTACGTAACCGGGGTCGGCGCCACCCAGCTCCCCGAGGGCGGGAGCGTCTTTTCCAAGGAAGTAGCCGTGGAGAGCAAGGTCTACTCTTCAGGCGGGTTCTCGGACATCTTCGCCCTCCCATCCTATCAGAGCAAAGCTGTCCAATCCTATTACGCGAAATACGCACCTCCCTACACTGCAGCGCAGTACAACAACTCCCAGGCTGTCCGTGGTTTTCCAGACATCTCCGCCAACGGGCTCAACTATGTCGTCGCCGCCAGCGGGAACTTCACCCTCGGCTCCGGCACCTCAGCGGCAACGCCCGTCGTCGCGAGCATCTTCACGCTCATAAACGACGAAAGGCTAGCGATCGGTAAAGGGCCAGTAGGGTTTGTAAACCCCGCTCTGTATGCGAACCCTTGGATGCTGAACGACATCATTTCGGGCAATAACCCGGGGTGTGGGACGGACGGGTTTGCGGCTGTTCCGGGGTGGGACCCGGTTACTGGGTTGGGGACGCCGAATTATCCGGCTATGTTGGCGTATTTTTTGTTGCATTAGTGGCTGTTGAGCGGGCTTGGGGGAATGGACTAAAATACCTGGGGTGTGACTCTTTTGTCTTTTGTCTCTTGGCTCTTGGCTCTTGGACTTTGCGTTTGCGTCCGCTGTCCTCAATGTTGGCTTTTGTCGTTTGATGTTGTTCATTTCGCCGATGTTGTCTCTCGCTCACTCACTCCTTCATGCTCTCACTCACTTATATCACGTTCATTCGCGACTTGTCCGTTTTGTAGTGTGTGATCTGGGTCTTGTGTACGTCAGGGAGGGAGGAGGGAGGGGGGAGGGGGGAGGGAGGGCAAGAGGGGGGAGGGAAACAAGAGGGGAGGGGGGAAGGGGTCATACCGTACACCGCTTACAGCTTACACTTACAGCTCACTAACAACCAGTATAGTATCGTTTTCGCCAGTTTTCGGAGTTGGGAGATACTCCTTTACAGTTTACCGTACAGTATTATCTCTGTCCACATTACCACATTATCACTTGAGTTTCCTCGTTGGGTGGAAATTAAGAGGGGAAGGGAACACGAGGCTGTGGCTGGCACGCTGGGTCGCTGGGGGGCTGGGAACATGCTGACTCGGAGGTTTGTGGCGAGTGGAATGCTTCCTTCCCAGCCTTGGTGGGGTATATAAAGGCCTTTGCGGCAGTTGAACGGGCAGCACTCTTCTCTTCTCTTCCTTCTGCTTTCCCCTCTTTTGTGGATTTGAGGCTTCAGTGTTTCACTGTGCTTGATGGGAGGGGTTTAGGACTGCTCACTTTCAGAGCATACCCCCCCCCTTGACCGCTCACCCAAGGCCTGAGTCGGAGCATCCACGATCCCGGGGATTCAGGGATCCCATCAACCATCCCCCTACCCTGCCTCCAATTAGCGGACAAACCTGCTCCTACTGGGTCATGTGTCCTGAGCTGGCTCAAAGCTCCTCATCACAGCTCAGTATGTGCTTCTCGTCCTGCTCCTGCTCCTGCTTCCTGCTCCTGCTCCCTGCTCCGGTTGTTGAGCGTCTGGTATACGAGCTTGCAATTGGTTGCCCGAGTGTCCTCTCTCGCTGTCCGAGTCGTCTGTCGTCTGTCTCCCCTCCCGCGTCTAGGCTCTGGATGGGAGCGCTGTGTATGCTCTTCTTCTGTAGGTTTTGTGATCGGGCTTGTCTGTGTGGAGGGTCGGGTTGGGTTGGCACACTGCATTCGCCCGTGATTGGGGTACACTGGTCCAGGTTGATATCCCAGTGCGGCCGGCGAATGAGTGTACGCTTCGGCTTTCTCCACTGAACTCGTGCTCCTGATTGGACCGAACTGGTCGTGTGTGCTCGCACTCGGTGCAACGTCCGATGTGTCCGAGTCATAAGTGTCCAAACTACAGCACTGGCAGTCCGAGTGCGTGCCAAGATCTGTCTTCAAGTTTCCTTTGTCTTCCTTCCCTGATCGGATCAAATCGCAGCGCAGGAGGGCTGTCCGCACTACTCTGACGGACTCTTTCACGAGAAAAGTGATTCCGGAGCCTCGTCTTTTGTAGTGCGTGCGGCCTCCTGCACAGTCAGTCCGAGTGCATCCACCCAAGACCTGTCTTCTCTTTGTCTTTGTCTTTCTTCCCTTGGTTGGATCAAATCGCAGCGCAGGAGGGCTGTCCGCACTGCTCTGACAGACTCTTCCTCACGAGAAAAGTGATTCCGGAGCCTTGTCTTTAGTAGTGCGTGCGGCCTCCTGCCAGCTTCAATTTCTCCCTCCCTCTGATGCGGAGTATCGCATAGTCGTCCATACAACCCTGTAGGGGACTACTGGAGCGGAAGCATTTGCGATCCAAATGCGTGCTGTAGAACTACATCCAATCTTTATCGGTGACATCCACCCCAGCCTGTCTGCTGCTGCTCATCGTGAGCGACTCGGGGTTGGTAGACTTATACCCTGGCTCTATTATCACCTCTGGGCAGCCTCAGCATGGTGGTTACGCGTCTGGATACATATCTGCCTTAAGGAGGTTCTGTTTGGCCATGTACTGCTGACTCATCACCTCTGAGTCAGCACCTAGGACGTAGTCAGCGCCAAGTACTCGCTGACTCATCTGGGACCCTAGCTCGCCTTGGCAACTCCTCGGCAGTCCCTCGTTGTCTTCCTGCATCTACTACCGGCACTCCGCATATTGCCAAATGTGACCTAGTCGGCTACACCTTACTACACCATTTCCCTTTATCAGGTTATGAGCCCTGCCGACTATTCGACTACAATGTCTACCTCTGATTTCAAGGATCTGAAGCAATGGCAAGTACTACAAGAAACTCGAAGAAGCTGTACTAGCCACAACCACCATGACAACATCTATGCCTACACCAGTACCCACACCAACACGTCAGCATTCCTCTGATGAGACAGAGAGAACAGAACGGGGTCTGGGACCAGAGTTGACTGAGGCAGAGGCAGTAGAGTGGGATGAGGAACTGGATATCTATGATGCAAATGAAGTGACCATTTGGGAGATCGTCTACCAGACAATCAGCCCCACAATGCTCATCCAGATTCGGGATGCAGCAACAGCACACCAGCTATGGATGAAGCTATCGGCCATACATGAGAACAAGGGTTTTGATGTATGCTCAACCCTGCACTGTTGCATGATGGATCTGAGATGCAGAGAGGATCAATCCCCCCATGAGACCATTGCTGAGCTTGCAAACTACTGTGATTGACTTGCCCAAATGGGCAAAGCAATTGATGACAAGACCTTTACCAACCATATTCATATCACACACCCAACATATCAGGATTCAATACAACCACTCAAGAATGCCATATGGGCTGTTCAACTCCCCAACCCAGACACTTGCCTCACTAGTGGCATGGTGATATCCACCATTTACAATGAATATGACTGGCACTCCTCAGAGCAGGAAGTGGACAAGGTCCAGTCAAATGCTGCACTGGGAGCAGAGATGCGAGGGAGGAATAAGGGGAAGAGTGGATTCAGTGGGAGGAAGGGGAGCAAGCCCAAGCCAAAATCAGACAAGCATTGCTCCAACTGTGACAAAGAAGGGCACATCTATGAAGACTGCTGGGCCCCAGGAGGACCCAGAGAAGACAAAGCACCATACAAATGTTGCCAACAGCAGAAAGGCAAGACCATTGCCACTGCTTCCACCAAAGTCAAGTTGACATCCAAGAAGACAGCACTTGCTATCACAGCACCACTGCTCCATGAAGAGCCAGAAGCAGCTGCTGCAGCCCAGACCAGGAAACTGTACTATGGCATAATCCTTGACTCTGGAGCCAGCATCCACATGTGCCCTGACTGTGCAAAGTTCATCCTGTATGAGCCTATCTAGTCAATACCCATCAAATCAGCTGAGGGATCTTCCTTTGCAGCAATTGGCCCAGGTGATGTGGAGCTCAGCCTACCTATGGGTAATGGCAAGAGCACTGAAGTCATGCTGAAGAATGCACTGTATACACCTGGCACAGCATACAGCATGATCTCTGTCCCCATGCTTGATGCCAAAGGATTCAAGACAGTGACAGAAGATGGCCTCTGTACACTGTACATGCCCAGACCTAGATGACAGGTCATCAGCTGCATTCCCTTGAAAAACAGCCTCTATTGAGTGGCTCCTGGCTACACCATCCAGCCAACTCACAACATAGCAGCCTTGGCTCAGTGCACTCTCTCCCTCATGGAGGCGCACAAGATCCTTGGCCACATTGGCATCTCTATGATTAAAGAGATGAGCACCACTGGCGCTATGCAAGGTCTCAACATTGACCTCAACTCCCCTGTCACATCTTGTGACAACTGCATGGCAGCAAAGGCCATATGCCTACCATTTCCCAAGACCAGCAAGCACACACATGCAGCATGCTATGGTGGCAAGGTCAATGCAGATCTGTGGGGACCACACTTAGTTACCTCTCTCAGTGGAGCAAAGTACATGCAAGTACTTGTCGACTCCTACAGCCATGAAGTATGAGTCTACTTCCTTCCAAAGAAGTCGGATGCCTTCAAGTTCTACAAGAACTATGAGGCCTGGCTGGTCATGCACTGCAATGACAAAGGCATTGCCATCCTGGGCTCTGGAGAATACACCTCAAGTGCCTTTCATGAACACACAGACAGCAAAGGCACCATTTGGCACCTCACCACACATGACTCACCACAATCCAATGGAGCAGCAGAAGTCATGAACTGTATCCACATCTTGGATATGCATTGCCTGCTGCATACAGCCCACCCACCCAACTTTCTTTGGGCAGAGGCAATTTGGCATGCAGCCTACCTTCACAATCAAGTTACGACCTCCCACCTACCCTGCAGCACAACCCCTTATGAGGTGGCCACTGGCCATAAGCCCAACCTACACAACATGCTGCCTTTTGGTGCAAAGGTTTGGGTGAAAATCCTCAGTGCCCACAAGACACAACCACAAGCCTTGGAGGGTCACTTCCTTGGTGTTGACAAAGAGTCTAAGGGCTACCACATCTATTGGCCAGCAAAGCAAGATGTCTCTGTAGAAAGGGATATCTATCCCACCAAAGATGCACTGCTGGATTGTCAGGGCACCAGCTCATTGATTGGTCAAGAGACATGACTAAGCCTTTATGACATGGAAGTAGCTGGTATACCTTGGCATGTGCTGAAACCTGCTGGAAGGATTGGATGGTCAGGTGACCTGCTGTGCATGGCTGTGCATGACCTCATATGACCTCATCCTTGGTCATATGACCTGATCACCTGACTAGGCTGAGTAAGCAAGATGTTCTAGCAGGTTCCACCACAGAGGTATAAATATAAGGCCTACTCTGCCTGGGACTGTCTCTTCAGACTTGGTCTCTTAGGATCATCCACAGGTACCTATACTGTAGATAGGTCTTAGTCATCAGGTCTACTCCACTTCCTTGTTGCCTGCTTAGACTCTTGGCACTCTTAGGTGAGCAGACTTAGTCAGCCTGTGTTGCCCTAA
>NW_024467206.1:439068-460910 GCF_000292625.1 Dacryopinax primogenitus | reverse complement strand
TGCCAAGGTATACCAGCTACTTCCATGTCATAAAGGCTTAGTCATGTCTCTTGACCAAGCAATGAGCTGGTGCCCTGACAGAAGGTAAAGGGTAGTGCCTATGTTTGAAGACAAACTGACTTCCCAGCAGTGCAGAATCCTGGGAAGAAAAGGGGTTGCACATATGGGTGCCAGGTTGCAACAAACAAAAGGCATGGAACAGGTGGAGAGGGGACAGAGAAATCAACAGGGAAGCATGATGTCATATTGAAAGAGTTCAAGTCTAATATTTGCTGCAGGCAGAGGACCTTCTTCCATGGGTAGGAAGAAGAAGCAAGATTGCTTCATTGTACCATCAAGGAATGGTAAACATCACAAGCACAAGGAGAGAAATGATGTTGGACCATGGAAAAAGAGGAGGATAGAAACATGGTCAGATGTGGATGTCATTGATTTGACAGATGATTGTGGGGTGAAAGGATATGTTCTTGTGTGTCCTCATAACATTTACAGGTGGAGGGAGGAATGTAATGATGCCAGGCCAGGTATTAATATTGGTCTGGTTAGCACATAGTTTGCACCAAAATACCATGATGTAGTTAGGGTCAATTGATTATCAGTCCATAAAAGGATGGAAGCATTGTGGGGCAGTATTGAGCAGATTCAAAATTGAAACCCAGCAGCAATCTCTGTTGCAATGCATCATCCTCTGCTCTGTTATTGCTACTGCCTCACAACATGCTGTATTAACTCAAATCCCCATGATGTCAGTCTCAAAGGAAAGCCAGATAAAGGAATGGCACATGGTATAAGTGTGAGCACAGTGGGCTGGCACTTTTGGATAACACTCAGTGATGGTGGGGAAGGAACCAGGGTTGGGAAGCATCTTGACACAATAGAGGGTGCCAGTTGAGCTCCGGGAGCTGTTCAGCAAGGATGGAATGACACTGAATTGCAAAAGTAGTATTACACATCTTGGTGAGTCTAATTTGCTGGACAATGTTGAGGAATCACTGATTGAATGATAATTGCAGAGAAGGTTTTTAAGGGAGTGCAACACACAACTTCACATCACCAAATGATCAACAAGGCATGCCCTACATGTGAACCCAGTATAGCGGTGCATTTGATGCCCTCATCATTGACTTGATGCATGGATTGATGCATGAGGTTCAGGGATAGAGGAGAGATGCTGAGGAGAATGACAGCTTATGAATCATTCAAAATGGGAGGTGTGATGGGGAGACGGGCTACATACTGTGCTTTTTTCACCGGCATTTGGGATGATAGGCATCCTAGTAAAGACAAGGATGGTGAAAGTTGAAGAAGGTAAGTCACAGTTTGTTGACGTGGCACATCACGTGATGTGTAAGGGACAAGCTAATGTTGTGTAGATGAGTGGCAGTGTGAGCGTCCCTGGATATTGGTTCCGTGGACATGCCTGAATATGGGATCTCGATCTGCCGCTCACACGCCAAGTCCATCTCAGCAGAACGTCAGTGGATAACCAAGGTAAGTCATTACCTGGTTATGTATAACGTGACCTAATGGGGAGCAGGAAAACACACCGAAAATGACCAACCCCGCTCCCACTCAGAACGTCACCATCAACATCAGGCACTCATTCCCCGCCCCTCAACTGGTCGTCCCTCAGATCCACGTTCCCTGATCAACCATGCGTTGAACCAGTTGGAAACGGAACTGGGAATGGCGACTATCAACATGGAACGTGCCAAATTGTCCGTATCTCAAGCCATCGACCATCTCAACCACGTTCAAGCCGACTATCCAACCTTTGCCGCTCTGTTCTACTACCTGAGGGAACGCGAGGCACAAGATGGCATCAATCAAGCTTACAAATATGTGGTGCAGGCTAGGGCAGTGGAGAGAGATGTTGAGCGGCGGATTAGAGCTTTGAGAGGTGGTCCTTCAATGAGGCATGGTGCGTCTCTTGGTTTTCTGCGGATGGGGCAACATCTCTAACACTGTTGATAGGTACTTACAGTTATGGATACGCCGCTAATTACCATGGCCCCAACTACCTGCCTCTTCCTCCCACTTGGCCTCCTTCCCATTCGACATATCCCTCTCCTCCCCAGCACAACAACTCTCAGAACGCTCTCAGCGGGAACACGATCCATATCGAGCAACACCAAAACGCGAACGACTTTGACTGCATGGCTGAGACGAAGAAATGGCTGAACTTCTTGTCGTTCAGAAAGTTGTGCGAAGATCCTCTGTGAGAATGAGAAGAGGAGGGAGAAGTGGAGTGTTTAGTTTGAATGGTTTGGGATGCACGCTGGGGATGGAAATGTTTAATGGTACATTAATTATCACGTCTAGCTAAGAACCGGCTATTCTAATTAGTCTATAGTTACCCTAGTATGTCATATATCTGTATGCATGTTACCATGTCATTGTAGTTTCGTCAATGAACCCATACTCGACTGAATGTAACGCTGTGACGGTGGTCCCCACGTGTGCAATAGATGAGATTATCTTCAGATGATCCACGGATTATCTGAAAAACTGGGTAAGCCCTTCACGAGATTATCCCAAAGCTGACGGTCTCAGAATGCCCAGGAATTATCCAGTTTGGCGCTCTTAGAGCGCCTAGGATGATCCAAGTCGACAGCAGTAACTGTTCAGGCAGCACCCTACATGTTAAAGGACAAAGGGAGCTTCCTTTCCTATATGGGACGTTTTGATCCGATCGGAAACACCAGCGCTAATCTGGAGGACATTTACTGCTTCCATGCCAATAGGAATATGAAAGCTCCGACCTCGCGGAAACGCGATGTCATAGCGTCCGTTTCTGGGGCGCTATCCTCGCATCAAGGTGTCTGATCTGCCAGTAAAGCTGGAGTTCCGTGTCGCATTAAAGTTCAATTGATGACAATGGAGTGTGCCGCAATATCGAGATACTGCAAGCGATTTTACCATACGCCCGGATGATAGTGAATTTCGAAGAAATGCCGGTTTCCCCGAGGATCAGCGGAGCCGTCCCTGCGCTTCAGCATCCTCGGCGTATTATGCGGGCGGCGTAATGTTGCCGTGGCATTGATCACATGTAAGCATCCGAAGCATATCGAAGATCCCAATGAACTGGTGAAGTATTGCTGGCAATTCTCGAATCGGACCCAAATCCAGGCGAACGGCAATCAGGCTGTGCCATGAAGGAACCAGCGTCCATAGAGCAAAACGGCTCATCATGCTATTGTTATGCCACTGACATACAGGGGAGCAAGGTCTGCTAGTAGAAATGGAAGGGAGCAATGAAAAAAAATGTCATTACGATTGGTGCCAGGCATGAGATCAGAGATGCGATAAAACTTCAAAAGTCCGGGAGTGATGCGACCATGCGTATGTTGTCTTTCTTTGTTGGGAATATTGGGTTGATGGTATGGCGATGCTCCAACTCGGCCAGCGAGGAGCGGAATAGGGAATTTCTAGAAGCTGAATAAACCATAGCCGCGCCGGCGACTTTCGAACGGATTCGTGATGACGGCTGCTATGAAGAGACCGACAGTAAGACCTGAATAATGACGTGAGCGTTGTCTCTACCAGATGAGCACAAAGCGCGTACCGATCGACACCTCGATAAGCTGTTCGGCGATATTGAACCCAGCAGAGTACGAGTCCTGGCCGGTATTGGCAAGGGAGGCGAATGATAGAAGACCGTTGATAGATGATGGTACTTGGAAGAGGATCCCAGTAACCATGACGACGAAGGACATGCCTTGTCCGATGAAGCGACCGTAGAGATTGCCGCAGACCCCGACGACGAGTGCACCCAACATGGCGATGATGTCCGTACGGTTGACAAACTTGAGTGAGGAGAAGTGGTTGGTTGCCCAGCCTGCGCAGGAGATGAGGATCATTACGACCTACGCACAGGTGAGCATGTGAACACTGATGGAGACGATAACCGATAAGACTCACGAATTCCTTCCTGTTCCAGGGCGCTTGGTTTCTCAAACTCAGCGCAAAAGAGAAACCCGGAACGCAGAGGAAGGCCCACCAGGGGCTCGCCTGCTGTTGCCACCACGGACCGTTGTCGTCGTGCACGGGACAGGTGAGACCGTTGGTCAAGCCGATGCCGATCACCTTCTGTCCAGTGATAGCGGTGTAGAATTCGCCCCCGATGGCAAGTCCGAATCCCAGGAAGAGGGAATAAATGACGGCATACATGAGCCGCACGCTCCCACTGATGATGTTCCTGCTTGCGAGCTCGAGCGCACCGGTGAGGACGATAAACCCAGGGAGGATCAGTAGGATGCTCCCGCTCGCGACGGCGGCGTAGCAGACGCGATTGGTCGCTGCCAGAGCGGCAGAGATGAAGCTGAGAAGGAGAGCGACGACGATCTCGAATACGTGTGTGAAGAGCTCGTTTCTGCTCGCCAGTTGCTGGATGAGGACAAGGAGACATCCGAGTGGGAAGGCGAGCATTGCGTCCAGGAACGAGCCAGAAAACGAGATCGGGGTGATGAACGCGCTGCATAGGCCGCCGATGATGATAGCGATCAGAGCGCGATAGCGAGATCTGCCGCGCATGATCTCGTCCAGCCTGTCGCTCGCGTCCTTCACACCTGTCTTGTCATGTATGACCGCGTTATAGACCGCGTGGACGTCCTGCAAGCGCTCGAGATCCAAAGCCTGCGGCTGCTTGAGGAACTTGGTCTCGCTCGTCCGGGTCGTATCGTCGTTGAAGGAGAGGAGCATAACGCCAGGAAGATGAACGCAGGAGACGTTCATGTCCAACACACGTCCCGTAGCCTGGATGAGCGCTTCCAGCCTATGCGTCGGCGCGCCAAACATCATCAGTGCCCTTGCAAGCTTGAGGAGGAACTCCGGCCGCTGTAAGATGGCCGCAACGTGCATGGTGATAAAGATCTCCTTCTCGAGCCGGCGTTTCCTCTGCCTCTTCCGGCGGCGACGCTCTGCCTCCTTCTGGCGCTCCTCTTCCTGCTTCTCCTCTTCCTCAGGCGTGGGCTCCCGATGCTTGAAGGAGAAGTAGTTCTGGGAACGCTTGTGTTTCAGCTCTCCCTCCGGGCTGCTCTCACGCGACGAAATACGGGACATCGTCAGCCTGGGAAGGGAAAGCATCCCTGGCAACTGTGCGCGCTTGAGCTGTCTCCCAGGAGGTGCACTCCTCGTGCTGGGCGCATCGGAGCTAGCAGTAGTCGCACGAGAAAGGGGCATGGGCATAGGAAACGTCTCCTCTCGTGACAGTGACAGTGGAAGATCCATCTGCTTCGGGCTGGAGTACTCGGGTAAAGAGCCAGTCTTCTCCAGCATAGAGAGATCTTCCATGCTCCCCATCCTGCTGCTTCCTCTGCTAGGAGGCGCGCTCCCCGGTCGGCTGGCGAAAGCGAACCCATCTCCTATCCCCCAGCCCATGCTCGCCCAGCTCCTGCGCCTCTCTTCCTTCACCCTCATGTGGCGCGGTATGACCTTCACGGGGATGCACTGGGTGAGGGGGAGGGAGAGGAAGAGGGAGAGGGGGAGGGGGAGGAAGAGGGAGAGGGGGAGGGGGAGGAAGAGGGAGAGGGGGAGGGGAGATAGACGTCGAGCTCGAGAGGCAGGAACCCGCTCCTCCCCACCTGAGGGGCCAACTGTGAAGCCGCCGGGGCAGCAGCACCCGAAAGGTTTCCAGTAGTAGCGATAAGTGATCCGAGCACGCCACCACCAGAACGAGCAGCTGGGGGTGTCCCAGGCCCAGGAGCGAGTGCTTGCCAGATTTGGGAGATCCCCTGGCTGGCGGACTTGTTCCGTTTTCCAGTTCCAGGCTCGGACGCGCTGCGCGTTTGGGAGAGAGGGAAGGCGCCGTTTGGAGGAGAAGTCTCTGCTCCGTCCCTGCCCGTTACACGCTCGACCCTTTCCCACTTCTCCATCTTCCCATTCCCATTCCCGTTCCTCTCTTCCCTATCCCTCAACCGAGGCGGACTCAGCTCCTCCTCACTATCAGGCGTGCAAACCCCACTACTCCCCACAATCGAAAACCCCGACCTGTCCCTCGGCTGGTCATACATAGCCAACAAGCTCGCCAGCACGCCTTTCCCCTGCATCTGCATCTGGAGATGTGCTGTGCCCGAGCCGGGGGAGGGGCTGGTGCTGGAAGTGGGCTTGAGAGGACTTGGCTGAGAGGAGCATTCCCCTGATTCGGGTTGGGAGTGGGGCTGGGACAGGGGTTGCGGTTGGGATTGCGGTTGGACCTGGGGTGGCAGAGGGCGTGCGTCCCTCTCAATAGGTCGCAAGAGCTTAGCAGCAGCGCGCACGAACCCCCATTTGCTCGCTCCCTGCTCGCCGCGCTCTATATCATCCCTTTCCCCTGGAGCGGCAGGCACAGGTGCAGGGAGACCGAACGTCTGGTCGGAGGGGACGTACACGTCTAGGTCTAATTCTTCTGGTGCTGGAAGGGAGGGGAGGGTGCGCTGAGTTCGAGTTTGGGTTTGGGTTTGGTGCGTTTGGAGTGCGGTGCGTAGAGCGCGGAAGGCTTCTCTCTTTGTAGATGTTAGCCGTGTGCACAATACTGAGGATAAGAAAGTATGAAAAGATGAAAGAAGGAATTGATAGAAGGACACAGAATGAATGATAATCATGTACCCTGCAGAAGGGTGAAGAATAGCAAGAAAAGGAAGGGAAGACGCACATCCAACCCCCTCTCGTCCAGTTCCCTCGACAGCCTCTCCCTCTCCCACCGTTCCTCCTCCCTGCGCCTCTCTCTCCTCTCCCTAAGATTTTGTGCATCCGGACCCGCCTCGATCACCCCCACTCCGTCTTCCTCTCGTTCTCGTACTCCCTCTCCCTCTCCGTTGCCTGCTCGGCGTTCATCCCCCTGCTCTGAGCGTGCCCACTGCACACGTCGGGCCTTCTTTCCCTCTGCTGGCGGGTTCATCCTAAAGTTGGAAGGATGCAGCCCAAGCGGCGAAGGGGAGATAGTGCGTGAGCTTGCAGACGTTGTGATCCTCGTCGACGTTACAGACGGTTGACGTGAAGCTGCGTGCTCTGGGATAGGAGAGAGCGGTGCTGGAGGTGAAGGTGCTGTAGGTGGAAGGTGTGATAATGGTGGGAGGAGAGCGAACTCTTCATTGGTGTCCTCCCTTGCCCGCCTATCAGAATCCCGCTCCACCGACGTGTGAAACCATGCTGGTGGGCGCATGTTGCGGTTGAATTGAGTGGGGTGAGAAGGTCAATTCACGTAAGACTGATGTGCTCGGCCCGTGTGGGTGAATGATTCGGCGCCGAATGAATGAGAATGCGTTGTTGCTATTAGTAGACAATGGATGATAGGCTAAGCATCGGGGCCGAGATTCCAAGGTCTTCTCTATGACGTCGATTGCGATCGAATTGCAACTCTAGGAGAAAGAGAGTCGTACAAGTAGGGGAAACGAGTGACGCCCCCGAATCGTTCGAGTGAATACCGGGGCTCGATATGTTTGGCGAGAGCTCGAGGTCCGTGCCTGCTCCGGCCGTTTATCAACCCTTCCCCAAGTCACCAGTCTCCGGCTGCGCATCGTCCCAGCTGAAAACCCATACGAATCGCCCAGGGATCCTAAGTCTAGCCCTGTTCCGTGGCTCTTGATAAGCATCTAGACCGGTTGTTAGGACAGGCCGGGCCAAGAGCGCTAGGAGGTACGCACTTCAAGTTCCAGGAGAACCTGCACCTCGAAGACCAAAAATTTCCGGGGCGTTCCGGCTTGATTCTCGTACACCGCCTCGCCGCTCACCGCTCACCGTCCGAGTCAAGAGCCTTATAGAGTGAGAAAAATGAAAGCGAGCCGAAAGTAAGACCGCGAGACACGCAAAACGGCGCGAAAAGGAGGGAAAGGGCGCCTTAGCTAATCCACGGTGACGTCATACCCCCTTCTTCTTTGATTCTCGGCTTCTGGAAGAAAACAAAGAAAGGGTCCGGCACGTGACAAACAGGCGTGACGATTCGTGCAATTTGATTCTTAAGAGCTGGAACGCCAACTTGCAATGGATTTTCACAATGCAACAATTCTCACAGAAGGCCAGGACGAGATGCACCAACAGCTCGATAATCGCAGAAGCTCACAGCTCTAGTTGGAGCTTGTAAGCTAAGCCGGTTGTAGATCGCCGTCATCTCCTGATCGCAGAGAGCTTCTCATAGATGGTTGGTGTTGATAGAGTCCTGACCTTTAAGGTAGAGATCCGAGTCGATTGGTATCACAAGCGTGAGAAGCGTGGAGACGCCAACGATAGAAGCGTCAGACGCCGCGCCGCCGCACATTCGCCCATTCGCCGACTTGCCAAATCACATCCAACGACTGTGAAGCCGCCAATAAAGAAACGAGTGCGAGCCAACCCGACCCTTTGAACCACCAATCCCAGGGAAACCGGAGAGAAATGATCGGGAAGTAACCGCTGATGCGGGTAAGCAGGACATGCGCGGGACAAGGCCCGGGGCATCATAAGACGCACACACTCGAAAGCTTACTGGAGCCAGACACATCATATCCCCTACTGAGATAGATCTCTGAGCCCGCGAGTGTGAGCTCGTCCCGGACCTCTTCGATTCCTCTAATCGCAGAGAACACGAGAATGGGCGAGGGAGTGAAGGGTGTCCATGACCTCCCTGCTCGGCAGAGCAGAACGTACGGTCCCAGACTGCACCCACATGAGCATCGGGTCCTTCAGATACACGCCATCGTGGAATGAACTTTCAACCTCTGTGCGAGCGTACATAAGACCGGTGTTTAAGTTCTGTTAGCCAGAGAGGAACGTACCCCCTCGCAAGAGGCAAGAGGGAAGGGAGAACTTCTGGCCAGAGATGAACGCACCCCCTCGCAAGAGGCAAGAGGGTGATAAAGGGAAATGGTGTAGTAAGGTGTAGCCGACTAGGTCACATTTGGCAATATGCGGAGTGCCGGTAGTAGATGCAGGAAGACAACGAGGGACTGCCGAGGAGTTGCCAAGGCGAGCTAGGGTCCCAGATGAGTCAGCGAGTACTTGGCGCTGACTACGTCCTAGGTGCTGACTCAGAGGTGATGAGTCAGCAGTACATGGCCAAACAGAACCTCCCCAAGGCAGATATGTATCCAGACGCGTAACCACCATGCTGAGGCTGCCCAGAGGTGATAATAGAGCCAGGGTATAAGTCTACCAACCCCGAGTCGCTCACGATGAGCAGCAGCAGACAGGCTGGGGTGGATGTCACCGATAAAGATTGGATGTAGTTCTACAGCACGCATTTGGATCGCAAATGCTTCCGCTCCAGAAGTCCCCTACAGGGTTGTATGGACAACTATGCAATACTCGGCATCACCCTCCCTCAAACTTACAACCCTCATCCCTTGTGGCCCTCTAGTCCTTGCCTCAATCACCCTCCCTTAATCCAATCATCCTCCTGAACCTTTCGAACTTGGGACAAGTGAGAGATTCGGTGAAGGGGTCTGCAATCATGTCATTAGTAGGACAGTAAAGGATTTCTGCTTCACAGGAGCCCACAATCTGTCGAATATAGTGGTATTGAATTGTGATGTGCTTGGTCCTTGCATGGTAAGTTGAATCCTTGGACAGGATGATAGCACCTTGATTATCACAGAAAAGAGTGGTTGCAGTATCATTGTTCTGGACAGGGAAGAGCTCATTCATCAACTTGTGAAGCCAGACAAGTTCTTTGGCTGCATGAGTGAGAGCAATATACTCTGCTTCAGTGCTGGAGAGTGCGATGACTGATTGCTTCTTAGAGCTCCAGGAGATACTGCTGTTACCAATGAAGAAGGTATAGCCAGATATAGAATGATGATGGGCTTGGCTGGCCCAGTCAGAGTCTGAATAACCAATGAGCATGTTGCTGCCAGTGGCAGTATTACCAAGAATGAGTGACTGGTTCATTGTTCCTTTCAGGTATCGAAATATATGAGTGAGAGCCTTCAAATGAGTGGTGTGTGGCTTCTCCAAGAATTGCGAAAGGAATGTGACAGCATATTGTATATCTGGCCTTGTCATTATAGTTGCATACATGAGTGCACTGAGGCCAAAACAATATTGTGCATGCTCAGTATTGTTGAGCAGCACAGGCAATAGTGCCAAAGATCCATAGCTTAAGTCAAGACCAGGTTCCATTGGCATTGTAATGTGGGAAGCATTTTCTAATCCCATGCAACCAATGATATCCTCAATGTAGGTCTTTTGACTGAGCAATATGGTCTGTGCTGTAAGGTTGCAAGTCAGGTGAATACCCAACAACCAGTTGATATCACCAAGGTTGACAAGCTCAAAGTGCTTGTTCATATACTTGATGAAGCCATTGATAAAAGCCTTGTCCGGTGAGATGATTGTGAAGTCATCTGTGGCAGCACCGACAATGATGTACTTCTTGTCATAGAACTTGTAGAAGACAGCATTGTCTGCATCTGCAACACAAAAGCTGAGATCAAGAAAGGTCTTCTTCAGGTGCTGGTACCATAGCCATCCACCTTGCTTCATGCTGTAGAGGCCTTGATGGAGCTTGGCAACAAGGCATCTGCCCATATGATCCTTGTTGGCTTTGGCAAAGTTGGCATTGAATTCCTCATAATGTGGAGGAAGTTCCATGTAGACATCTTCAGTCATTGGGGCATTGAGGTAGGCATTCTTCACATCTGCTTGCATGATAGGATCTCCTTGTATTGCACCCATGGACAGAAGGACTCGATGTGTTGTGGGCTTGATGACCAGTGCATATGTGTCATAGTAGTCAACACCATGTCTTTGGGTAAAGCCCCGTGCAACAAGGTGTGCCTTGTACTTGACAGGCTTGCCACTCTCATCACATTTGATGCAGAAGGCATAGTGGCTGCCAACGATGTTGGTGCCAGGAGGTGCTTCAACAACCATCCAGGTGTTGAGCTTCTCAATCTGCTCAAGTTCTGCTTTGATCCCCTCACACCATTTATCCCCTTCACCATTTGGCTGGACCAATGCCTCATCCAGTGTGTTTGGCTCTCCACCATAGTTGGCAGTTAGCGCAAACTCTTCATAGCCAGTATTGACTTCAAAACCAGCTGGTGGGAGCATGGACAGAAGTGTGTCCTCAGAGAGGGCTGCCTGCTCATGTCCAATGTCTTCAGACAGCCATATGCATTCCTCAACCTTGCCTCCTTCATCACCACCATGGTCATTGCCATTCAAAGGATGAAAGAACCAGGAAAGTGTCAGGGCACCAGCTCATTGCTTGGTCAAGAGACATGACTAAGCCTTTATGACATGGAAGTAGCTGGTATACCTTGGCATGTGCTGAAACCTGCTGGAAGGATTGGATGGTCAGGTGACCTGCTGTGCATGGCTGTGCATGACCTCATATGACCTCATCCTTGGTCATATGACCTGATCACCTGACTAGGCTGAGTAAACAAGATGTTCTAGAAGGTTCCACCACAGAGGTATAAATATAAGGCCTACTCTGCCTGGGGACTGTCTCTTCAGACTTGGTCTCTTAGGATCATCCACAGGTACCTATACTGTAGATAGGTCTTAGTCATCAGGTCTACTCCACTTCCTTGTTGCCTGCTTAGACTCTTGGCACTCTTAGGTGAGCAGACTTAGTCAGCCTATGTTGCCCTAACAGCCACCACCTCCACCAGAGCTCAACAAGCCACCTGAAGAGGAACTTGGATGCAGCAGATGCACATGACCTGCAGCTGGCTACTATCAAAAGCTGAACACCAGTGCAGTTGATGAGACAATGGAATGAAGTTTATCATGTCCCGGACAATTGCAGCCTGGGCAGCAATTGATGCATGCCAAGAAAGGACAGTGACAATTGCCCATCTTGCAACAAGCCAGATTTGAACAGTGAATTGCAAAGCCATGCACCAGGAACAACACTGTCATCAGATCTATATTGGGCATTGCTGCAGTATAGATGGGTGGGGCAGACATTGCATGATGCCAAGCTATATCTGCCTGCCAATGGGACCAGTGGGAAACACCACCCTGTTCACCATCACACTGACTCGCAATGCATTAGTCTTTCCCATCCTCCCCTTTAGGTATCACAGACTCACTGCCTGGAATGAACATCCTTTATTTTGTGCCATTGACAATAGCATAATCCAGGGGTATATACCACTCCTGCAGACTCTGCACACCTCATCTGATTCAGGGCTTCTGAACAGGATGGGTGCAACTGGCATCATGTCAGATATTGCACACTGTGCAATTTTCAGGCGAGGGTTGCTTGAACTGCTGAGGATACTGGGTAAATGTTGCTGGCCTCCTTATGTATGTTCCCTTTTTTTCTCCCCCACAGTTCCCTTGATCCCCAGATATTGCACTTGTAGTCCAATCAGCTGCCATTCCTTCCACTGGGCATGGGCACCCACTCACCAACCCATGCAATGCATAAGATGGGTTTCCCAGGAGATATTCTCATTCCAGACTCTCACACTCCATGGTACCTTGCTGAGTCAATCAGCAACAAGCCACCATTGCTAACATGACAAATTTCCCAGCTCTTCTTTGGTATACTTGTTTCTATGTAAAGCGAGTGACACTGGGACATTCATCAATGAGAATTTTCAATTCCCCATGGACAATGGAAATACCTGCAATAACTGAGATCATGCCCATTCAGGGGCCATGTCTGATACACGGAGAGCAGGTCCAAAGAACTGCTTTTGATGCTTGGCTGTGCTTTGTGATTGAAACAGGCATGTGAGAAGGAAAGGTTTATTGCACCAGACAACAGGAATAACCCTGACAACTCCTTGTCCTCCAATTGGATGAAGATCCCAGGTTGGCGGCCAGGTTGATAGCCTGGTAGGTGGGATGGTGTACATCAGGTTCAAAAATGATGTTCACAGAGAGCAATCATGCCATCCTGGCAACTGGGATTGCCTGAAACATCTGGGCTACTCAAGGGAACAATCATGCTTCAATCGGAAACTGATCAAGTGTTTAGATAGAGAGAAAAACTCTTCCATCCATACTTTGCCAGTTTGCAAAAGATATGCACCTGCTTAGCAGCATAAGCTGACCAGCCCTGGTTTTCCATGTGGGTGGACCAGGTGATTGTGGATGCTCCCCAGACTGCACCATGATACTCGAAGAAGCAGACAGCCTGCTTCATCTCCACTTCCAAGAGTTCTACTTCCTCTTGGCCCTGTTGTATGGCTGCATAAGAATGCCACCATGTAACTGAATCCACTGGCAGAACATCTCAGTTCAACTGTAGTGAATATGAGCTTAGACTGACCAGTGTCACTCCATTTGTCCTCTGTGTGTGCTGAAACAGGCCCCTGACCCAAACATAACCTGTGTATCCACTGTATGTGAGGTGACATCCATGTGGTACCTGTCTTTGCATCAAAACGGTGAGTCTCAATATCAAAGTCTTCCAGCAAGTGGTATCTTGGATCATCGGCTGATAGCCCTAGGCTAATCATGGCGTTCCTTGCATGTCAATAGGAATTTGCATGGCGTTTCACCAAATGATGCTGAACGTCCATGGTCTGTCATGCTCTGGTCTTCAGCCCCACCACCAATGCATTGGTCCTGATCTTGTCTCTAAAAAGGTATTGCAACTTCATTGCTTCAATCATCTGGCCAATCACATGTTCTGCCTGTGCCTTCCTCAATCTCATTTTGATGTGAGCAAGGCATTCCAGGTTCATTGCAGCTCTTGCTTGTGAATCAAAGTTTGACAGCAGACCAATTATGTCAAGCTCAGGTAGACTCTCTACAAAAGTCATTGATATATTTGCTGATAACATTGGCATTTGACATTGTTGTTGAATGTGCCACATGTGAAGCTGGGGCAGTAGACTGGCCTGGAGCCAGTCTGCTTCTGTATTGTCTGCATTGTCCCCACCCATATGCTTCAATTCTTTCAGCATTTGTTGGATAACCAGCCTAGTGTAGTTCAAGACCCCAGCAAGGAAGTCTAATGTAGATTCTGCTTACAGATGCTCCTCTAGTGAAATCCCAAGCTGGATGAACAAGACAGAGTCCCCCATCTCTGCCCTTCCTATTGCTGCAGTGATAGAATCCAAGGTTGTTTGCTCTTCATCACACATCTGGTCAGCCGCATGTCTTTGAGATGGTACTGACATTCTTTTAGTGTTTGACACCATTGTAGATGGGTTAAACACACCTGCTTCATCTGGAAATTGGTAAACACTAAAGAATGTCCCATCATTTCTCTCGAAGTATTCTGGTTGCTTCTTCCATCAGTGTATATGATGACCAAATGCAACACTAAGATTGTTGAAGTATTCCTTGCAGTGTTGCAAATGGATCCTTGCAGAGATCATCCTTCGACATAGGAATGGTACTGCTTGCAATCAATCACTCACTCATATCTTGCTGTTTCTTCCAATTCCAGTTGACAAAGTGCGCTTCCAAGCAGTCCAAACAATGCCCAGGATTCATTTCCTTGGTGCTACCCCCAAGTTGGTTATGCTCTGCCCAAGTTCTCCCAACTCCCTCACCGTCCACCCCAGCAGCTCCCTGTTTGAATGAGAGAGAAAAGCGATAACAACACTGCTTGTGATGAGTGTATTTGTGCATTTTGGGCATGACAAACGTGATATGATCCCAAAGCTGCACCAGGTGAGGAAAACATGATTTCATCCTTTCTTTCCACTTGAGAGACCACATGCATGCCAAGTCATATGACAAATATATGACTGGCAAGGCCTTGGCCCCTGCAATAGCCCCTGCAAATGCATAATCAATGTTTGAGAACCTTGTCCACATCAGGATAGTATATGAGATGCATTGAGAAATGGACACACCTTTCCCCAACCTGCAATCCACCATCCCACCTGGTCTGTATAAGCTGTGGTGTAAGCAACTCCAGGAGTACACGCCAGAAGAACAGTAACTGACATTCCCCTGGAATAGCATGGATGTTTTGAACCCACTGCAAGTTTGAGCCTAAATACTGGACTCAGCAAAATTCTCAACCAATCCATCCCAGTAGATCCACTTACCAACTTCATGTCTTTGTGGGTCTGGATGTAGTTGCTGAAATGCGCCTGGTCTGGGAAAAATCCTCAACTGTGCAGCAGACCCACATCATTGGTGTCAACGTTTTTCTTCTTTGCTGAAAGGGTGAAGTTCCCATCTCCACCAAGATACAGTGTGACAAGGTGTCTGTTACTGACTTAGATGCTTGCATCCAAAAGAGGGATTCAGATAGTACACACAGTTTGTCTGGGTCAGCCTGTGCCAATTCTTCCTTGGAGATATTAATACCAAGCTGTGGGCATGCTGGACATAGTGGACTGTGAATTTGACTAGCTGCAAATGGAGGAAGATTGTTGTTGACATTGTGTGCTTCCCCACAGCACCAGGACGCCTCAAGGTCCATTCATATCCAGCTGGCATGGAGCAGCTCTCAATAACAATCATTGGTGGAGGGTGGGACAATGTCACTAGTTTGCCTTACAAGTTTTGCATAGTAGTCATATGCAGACTTCTTCAAGCAGAGCATGTGTAAGTGGAAATCCTTCATGATGGTAAAGCTGAAAGCCATCTTTGGGTTGTCAAATGTTGCAGGGAAAAAGTTTGCACAAAGTAGCTGAATGTAGCAATTCAGTCCTCTGGGGCATTGACAGAATCCTAGTAACATGTTGTGGATGCCATTGGCATGGATCACCACAAATGGTGTGGAGGGTGGCCTCGACAATGCAGGACAGGCTGCACCATTGTGCCCAAGACAAATGAGGAGGCCCAAGTCACATAGCAACTGGCAAGCATAGAATTTGCCTTGCCATACTTCTGTCCAATGAAAAGGATTGTGCACATGAGAAGTTACTTGACATGAACCACACAGAGGGGGGGCTTGAAAACAGTCCCTGCATCTCATTGTGAGTTGCATGGGTTGACCACACCATGCACAAGCAGCATTTGTTGTTCCTGCATAGTTCCAAACCAGTTCTTCAGTAAAGATTGATTGTCTTGCTTTGAACTTTGACATAAAGTTAGAATACACCTGTACACATTGTTAGGAAGACTGATGAAGTGCTACAGACTTTGTACCTCTGTTTCACCTGCTTTAACTGGCTCCTTCTGGATCTTAGCTTCAATGAGAGGAGGTATGGGACACTCCAACTCTAAGAACATGCCAATGGGCATGTTCTTAGAGTTCCTGGATTGTCCAAGCATGTGGTTACAAGGAGAAGCGGGATTGTTGATGATAAGAATATTGGGATTCTTGCACTTCCTTGGACTCATGTTAGTCACTTATGTTCTGCACTGCAGGCAACAAGGATGAGAACCAACATAGAGGTATTCTTCCTCCAAGAGTGCCTTCCTATCAATATCCTGCCATTTCTTGATGCTGATTGAGTGAGATACTAGCACCAAAAAAGGCAGTTGGCGGGACACCACATGAAAAGCCCAATGCTTTTCCTGCCACTTAGGACCCTTGGTTCTCTCCACATTGCCCCTACACAACTGCTGTAATCATCAGTCACATAAACACTAAGGGGCTGACACTCATTTTAACCTCACACATATTAATATTGTCAGTGTTCATACTCTTTCCTATGTCACTCCCAGGTCCCAATGCATCTTCCTTGTGATCCGTGCACCAATAGCTCTATAAAATGCCCGGATTTCCTCTGCAGACTTGGACAACAATCACTGCCTGGTTGACACATGGTGCACTTCAAGGATGAGCACAGGCGATGGCTTTTGGAACATTTGCCTGCTTTTGGAGCTCATGCTGATAAACATCAAGGCAAAAAAATTGCCCACAGTATTGCGACTGCATTCCAGGCTGATTTCCCTGATTATGTCCCAAAGAGAGAGGTTGATTCCATTAACCAGGTATGTGTACTCTGTCTCTCATTAACTGATATGCACATTGACGTCATTGCTTCAAGCAAATCTACATCTTCTTGAAGAATAATTGAGCACACACTGCTGATCCCCTACAGAAGTTGCCTGTCCCTCATGCAAGACATGCACCACTTGTCAACCAAGCATGTGAACTAATGGTGACTGACATTCCCAACTTCTCCAATTGACTCACCAAACATGCTGTGAATGCCAGTAAAACCATATTCCAAGCACAACCTGAGTTCTTGAAGATGGTATAACAAACTGTCAGAAGAGCAATGCAAAGAATATCAGGATTGCGCAGAACGCTGGAGGGAACAGATGAAACAGTCAAATGCAGCTGTTCAGGGTACTCAAGGGTACGTTGACCTTATCACTCAATAACCTCGATTTAATTCATGAGCTAGGGCACTGGACACAATATTCAATACCATTGCCACCCTTCAAAAAAGCCCTGCATGCACACACTGGGTGGGTCTTCTTTACTTTAGCCAAAGGGGTTGACATGAGTGGGGCAAGAATGGCAACACTGTGAGTAGCCATAGCACACAAGCATTCAATGGATGAACACTCTGCAGTGTCAATACTGGCTGGACACCTAATGGACTTCGCTTCTCTGACTTCCATTTGTGATTCAATACTGATATTCATCATCCATGGGTGGACTTCGTGAAAACTGCTGGTTCATGTCTTGTCTCAAACACACTGTTACTGTACTCATTCCTGATTTTCTAGTTCCATACTCTCTGCATGATGCCACTGCCAGAGTCTTGCCCACTCTTCAGCAAAATACAAACAATTGCCCCATTCTTCCACCACTAATCCTGCTTGGAATTGTTTGGAGATATCAGTTGTCTTACATACCTTTTTGCAACACCTTGTTCATCCCTGTGCCCGGCAGATCCTGACATGTTGCATGTTAAAACACAAGATTGGGCAGTTGGAAATAGAATGGCCAATGGCCAGAGTCAAGCCTGGATGTCTCCCATCCACAGTTTCCTTATTGGACCCTGAAGAAATGTCCTTTGTGGAGCTGCTCACCATGTATGAATTTGTTCACCAGCAACAAATTTGGCATGGCAAAGGGTTTAGCTTTTTCAAAAGCAGGGATCAATCACAGGCAAATCCTCAAACATTGCTCACCACTGTTCAGCCCACATTGACAGCTGTTCCCCCTGCCCCCATGGCCCTTGTTTCCAGGCCTGTAGAAGACCCGATCGCACTGATAGCCCTGCCGCAGTCATCAAATGCTCCAGTGTTTGAGTCTTTTGATCAGGATTTAGAAGATGATCGCTATTCCCTGGCTCCTGAGCCTCTAACTCCCCCCCTCCTAGTTCTGATGATGAATGCGCCAGTCTACAACATCAGAATGAGCCCGTTGGTGAGCCTATGCATCTCTTGAATGTATAATGTAGGTGTGCTCATTCAATTATCAATGCAGAAATGCAGATACTCTCTGTTGGGGCACAGGAGAGTGTGCATCCCCTTTGGAAAGGCTCCAAGAAGCAAAAAGCTCCATGCAAGGGGTCCTCTCAATGCTCAGGAAAACCAGCAAGAGGTTGAGGCAGGTATGATAATCTGAGCATCCCTTGTGCTCATGTTGATCATCCTGCACCTCAGGCCTCCCAAACAATCTATTTTGCAGCACAGTCCATACAAACTGAAGTAAATACAATGTGATAACCCATTGCCATTACATGAGCTGACATGTGCAGGAGTCTGTATCAAAGGTGGTTGCCTGATGCAGCATCAGTGGGACAGGGGTAGTGTACTGACAGGAGATGATGTGGGCGTAATGAAAGAGACACACTTGGCTTGGCACATACACTAGCTATAACATCCACATTTAACCTTCTTCTTGGAATGCCTGTCTTCATAATCATTCCTGTAATGCAAATCTCCAAGCATGTGGTGCACATGGAGATTTGCCTGCAACATGTGTCTGTTGCCCTTGATGTTTGGTGTCAACTGATGAAGTTCATATGGCACTCATCAGCTACCATCAGGCACACCTTCATCAAGATCCTCCTCCTCCCGCGAAATCCAGTCACTGGTGTCTGACTGTTCATCTTCACCATGTTGAAACTGATTGATTGCTCTGCATGTGTCAGTTTGACTGCCACAATCATGTCGTTGATCTTCAGCAGTTTGGTAGGTAGGCAAAAAAGGATCTTCATCCTTGTCAACATACTCGTAGCATCTGATGATCTCTTGCCAAGGCTGCCACAACAGGGTATCCAGAATGGCCAACTTGCAAGATACCCTAAAATCCATGGTATATAGTTTGGCAAAGTCTGACACAAGGAACGTCACCCCATTTGTACACTGCACAATTGGGGGATTGCTCAGTTCAGCCTGATCTCAACTGATATTGAATGGATACTATCCAGTCCCATCGAAATTCTTATCTGGGGCCAAATCTTTGAAGCAAAGTGTCCCGTCCCACATTCCAACATTGATGGCCCACTGCAACACGGTGGTCCATGGGTGTGGGTGGTCATGACAACCCGGTAGGGGGATGTACTGAGTGATCCTGATGAGCATATGCTTCTGCTGCTTCAGTATTTTTGGAAGATGCTGCCACAGACAATGCCTGCCCAAATTGATGTCTGTTCAAGCATTAAAACACATTCCCATCTAGTACAAAGGCACAAGCACCCAGCCAGAAATTGAAATCATTGTGCAAGAGAGCATTGCTGGCCTTCAGCGGAATATAATGGGGAGGGCAATCTGGCCAAGACTGTTGGGTTGGTGAGTGGGGGTTGATGGGAATTTTTTGGCCAGAGTAAAGTGATAGACACCATAACAGGGGAGAGGAACATGTGAACCATTGGCTATTTGGAACATTCTTGTTTCCGGGACATTTGATAGGTCCCAAGGCATGGGAGGCAGTCCATTGTTAGTGAGTTGTACAGGGGGGGGGTCAAGCAACTGTGACTTATCACGTGCATCTCCCGATGAAGGAGGACGCTCAGGACAAGTGGATCCAGGCTCAAGTGTGTGGAGATGCTCACATACACAGATTGGGATGGTACAAAACAAGTGGCCCCTATGATATACAGACTCTCAGATGCCTCCCTGAGAAACAATGCTATAACATGGTAAATTTACATCCACATATGGTGATATAGAAGATGCACACACTTCCAAGTCATCAGCCCCACTCAGGAAACTATTGACCATCACTTCCAAACAATTTCAGAACTGGCAGTGCTGTATGCAGCAAGTGTGCCCAAATCCATGGGCATGTGAGGACTCAGGAGAGTCAGGGCCTATAGATCTGCCTTGACATGGGGATGAAACAGATTGCTTTCATCCCATTTGGACAAAGGGTTCCTCCAAGATGCTGTGGACACATGAGCGCATGCTGTTGACTTGGGCCCAATTGAGAGCATTTGATGCTGCCGGGGCCAGGCATCAGTGCAAAGGGGGGACACTCCTGCCAATAGATTGCTCTCTGGACATCTGGTATTGGCAGCAGTTGAAGAAGACAGGCGGATGCCTTAGATCCCAAAGTAAAGGACATTGCGCACCAGAGAGCATTGCAGGATAGATATGAGGCAGATGCTGGTCAGGGTGCCATTGTCACATAAGCACTGCCATCACCATTCCAGCCTTTTCACAAATATGACTGTGCCTGATCACATCCATATATGTGCAGTTGGTGGACAATAATGATAACATGGGAATTGTACTAATTGTGAAAGATACAGTGTATGATCATGTAGGTATTGTAATATGAATGCCCATGCAATAAGTGCCTACTTCTTCTGCCCATTGCTCATATTCTCCATGCTTGCTGCCTTAACATGTGTGTCTTCGTCAGCAAAAGTATTGATCTGGTGGTGCACCCCATGGATGGTGATGTTGTCCGGCTGGGATAGGAGAACTCCCACTTTGGGCTCCAGTGCAGACAACTCAGAAGACGCAAGGATTGGGAGCAACCATTGAGAGAAGGGGTGAGTGGAATGCCAATAGACACCTTTGACTGCTACAGATCAACATGAGCAGCTTGAGGGGCAGAGCAATAATGTGCTAACGTCAGGGCCTTCAAGAAGATTGCCATGTTCCATGCAAGCAATAGATGCTGAAAGCGCCTCATCTGAGTCCTCCATAATGTCCAGAGGCACAGGAATACTCCAAATGGGACCAGCTGAACCTATGAAGCTGATTGAGCTAATGATAACCATGCTACTCTTGATGAGGTGAGTGCAGGCTGTAAAGGAAGACCAGCACATGATATGCTTACTGTATTCCCAAAACTTTGTGGTGAACATGTTTGGTGATCTTGATAATAGATAGTGGTGCAATTTTCTTCTTGGAGATGAGATTGTTCAAGTTGGTGGTCAGCATGATGGGAATGCTAGCGAATCCATCACTGATCTCCATCCTATTGTGCAATGAGAGATAGCCATTTTGAGTTGAGATAAGCAAACATACAAATACTGCTGGGAACCAAAACCAAGGTCATTCTCATCTCAAATACTGAGAACTTGCACAAAATGACTGGGGATAGGTTGATTTGCTAATAGGGCTTCACATGTACCTCTCTTGAGGGAGATGTACATGGTAGTATTCAGGTAAGTTGCATTGATTTGCATCTGGGTCATGGTGCTTTCCTTACATATACAACCCCCTTGATCATGTGGTCCAGGTACAGGCTTTTGGCAATAGAGACTAATGCTTACTATGAAGATGTGGCTATCTGTTTTCAATACATAGCATTTCATGTCAATGTCATAGTGACCATTTGCTCTGGACTGCATTTATTGATTAGTGACAGAGGATGTGGAATGATCCCAGATGCTTGCATTGAGTAAACATGTCATGGGATATGGACTATAGGCCAACACAAGGTCAGCTGTGGAATATCAGAACAAATGCTAAAGGTGCACACTATGATTAGGAGGCCTCGGAGGTAGACTCTGTACAGGAGGGACAATCTGTGCACTAGTGGATGTCAGTATGAGATGGCAGGTCAAGAGGATTGGCAGATTACCTCATACATGCATGTCAGGATAGGATAACGTCTCTCTGTCAGGGCACCAGCTCATTGCTTGGTCAAG
>NW_024467206.1:383419-433106 GCF_000292625.1 Dacryopinax primogenitus | reverse complement strand
CCTATACTGTAGATAGGTCTTAGTCATCAGGTCTACTCCACTTCCTTGTTGCCTGCTTAGTATCTTGGCACTCTTAGGTGAGCAGACTTAGTCAGCCTGTGTTGCCCTAACACTCTCCATCTCATAAATGAGGGCAGCTGTGAGTTTCTGGATATCAGAAGCTGACATGTGTTGGAGGGAGTGACTTGTAGCATCTTGCTCAGTTTGATACCCTGATGCAGGATTGGGACGTCAGAAGCTGAATGCACAAAGCTGCACAGATGGCCAAACCTGAGGACAGCATGTTTTGACATCATAGCTCAGCTGTGACTTGGTTGATCATTTGAATGAAGAGTATGAGTTTCATTTGCTGAAGGCTGTCGATCCATTGGGGATGGAATGAGATTGTGGCTGCCATGGGGGTTAGGATGGCATTGAGAACCTATCTGAATAAAATACAGACCTGGGTCCATTGCCAATCACAGGAACTGATGTGCAGGGTGTAACATCATAACTGTCACTGGAAGGGAGCAAGTTGAACATGATGTGGAGGTGATGAGTGGAGGAGAGTCGGGCTGTGGGAGCAGCTGCCTGACAATGGCACTCCCTGAACCTTTGAGGCCAAGTGAGATTTGGTTGATAGCACTTTGGGTCATCACCTCAAGAGAGGCAGCTTCTTTGGGGGGTCAGAGGTCCATGGCAATGTCAGAGAGTGCAATGAGGGGGTGAGCGGTGATCCAAAGTGACTTGAGCTCACCATCAATGGCCTGGCAATGTGGAAGCTTTATTTGAGTAAGGAAGAAGTGTTAGACATTGAGATATCAAATTTGAAAACAAGAATGTCATTAACATTTATGTGTACATTCCTCAAATGTGATGCCAAGAGGAAAGACATTGGGAAGGAAAGATTGTACCATCAACAATACCTCTGGAGCTAGCCTGTGTGTGCTTTGAAAACCCATTGTTATGAAACAATGTTCCTCCAATCAACTCTATGGAATGATTCCCTATTGCGGATACTTGTGAAAAAGTGGAGGTTAGGGAGGACTTGTTACATAACGTCTTTGTGGATTGGATTGGAATACCCTGTGACAGCAGTGTTGAGAGTCAACTGTATCATGATATCAGTGCCTTCCTCATAAAAGTACACATGAAACACCTCCAGTAAGTTGTCTGAGACGTTGGGTAGGGGATACTGCATGGGAAGTTGTCTCCCCACATAACTTTCAAGCCAATTCATCATTGAATTATGTTCTGACAGCTGGCTGGGATGCCAACTGTGGGTGGAGGGGCTCTGAGGGAAGTCAATGGACTGATCATGGACATTTGCCACATCTTTGATTGGGTGAGGCCAATTGGAAGGAGGCAAGGGAGGATCATGCAAGAGTCTGGGGTGAGAACCCATGAGAGAATGCTGTTATTATGGTTTGGGGAGTTGACAAGCTGGCAGATCCAAGGGTATTGGGAATGGAAAAGTTATGGAGAATGCCACCTATGACATGCATGATCTCCTGAGATGGCGGAGCATCTTGGGTGGTAGGTACACTTTCAGCAATAGAAACTGGAGGAGACAGCATGATGGCAGCAAGTTGCACGTCTCCTGGCTGAATGGCCACTGGTGCAATGTTGGGACATGGAGAAGGTTGGGAATATTGCATCAATGTTAAGCCATGTTGAAAGGAAGCAATGACATTGACAGTGCCATCTGGAAGAGTGATGTTAAAAGGCACATCTAGGCAAGGCAGGAGGCCTGTTTGGTGGTATTGTTGCTGCAACCCTATGATTAGTGAAGGGAGATGAATGAAATAGGCTGGGCTCACGTAGGATCTCATAAATTGATAAACTAAGTTGTGCCTGACATGCACTGGGCCTGACAGTTCAATTCTGTAATGACAATTACGAATAAAATGTAGTGGAGACCATCCACTGGTACCACATGCCAATTGTCAATAACATCCACAGCGTCCTCCTTGGGAGGTTGAAAAAGGGCAAGACAAGCTGATTAGAGCATTCATCAGCTATCTTTGCTAAATAAAATGTTTTTACACAGTGCGGTGCAGACTCCCACTAGTCACATCTCCAGATCTGGTGAAACCCATGTCCCCATGATTGGACTCATATGCGAGGAGGCATTTTGCTAAGTCAAGCAGAGAAGGTATTGGTTTTGAGGGATTGTAGGTGGCAAACCTGGCTATTCCACATGGCAAGTGTTTGGGGGTCAGCCATGTTTCGAGTGTTATGACCACATGCTTAGTTGAATGTTTGTGTTGTCTTTAACCCAGACATTGAGCATGCCTGGTGCTATCCACACTGACACAATGCCTTTGCAGACTGTGTTGCAATGTGGTGAGAGACAATTTCTAGCATCGAGAAGCCTCCAAATGAGATATATTGGTGTTGCATCAGTGAAGAACCAGAGATTAGCACATAGAAGATGTACAATGCTCTATTAATATTATATATATATATACATGTACAGAAGGAGTCCTCATGTTTGCATGATGCAGTAGGGTCCACCAACATACACAGACTGCCAGCAGTTTCTTTGACCTTGACCACGTTGAGCTACCTGAGACTTAAACTGGTTGCCAGGACAGAAATCATTCTACCTCAGACTTAAACTGGTCACCAGGAGAGAAATCATCTGCTGATACTATCATGAGCACCACAGTGAGGGGTTCTTACTGATCCATCTAACAGTACTAATAACTCAGGATTTGCTGAGTGACATGGACCAGAGGAGAATTGATGAAGTGGTGGACCATGTCAAGAAGTACTTAGAGACATCTGGTGCATGGAGGGGGTACCAATATATGCTGCACTGACATTGAGCATGCATCAGAGGAATGATTGACCTCCCTGTATCGAGCAATATCACCAGATCCTCACCAAAAGATTGTTCTCAGTCGGACCCTCCATGCTGTGAGGCAGCACAAAATGTGGACAATGATGTTGTGGAACATATCTAACACTCCTCCAGGAAACATGGACAATATCTGGTGCACACATGAGCTGGATGTGCTGCAAACGTTGCAGGTCAGCTCTTCAACCTGGGTTGCACCTAAGACTGACAGGTGTGCTCCCAGGAGTGCAGAATCACCACCAATCATCTCTTGGCTTAGGTAGTCAAGGAGTTGGAGAGCAATTCAGACGCTGGTGGAGATTTCAGGACGGGAGTGTGAGGGAATGATGTTGGCATGACTGGTAATGGTGTTGCAGATTTGGCAACACTCAGATCATGCCTGGTGAAGGCAGTCTCCATTTGGAGCCAAAGTTTTGTGTATGTAGGTAGGGGAGGAAGGAATGGACAGGCATGTGACTTCCATGAAATCTAAAAGGAGTGACAGTAAATGTGCATTTGCTTGATTTCACATGACATTACACAGACAATGTGACCCTGGAATGAAATTGCTTAATACTAGTACAGTGTAGTATTCTGGATCTGGCAGTAATGTGAGGAGAATGGTTATTTGTGTTGGAGTGGGTAATATGAGGTGGTCATGAGCTACAATACAGTGTTTGTTATGATAGAACTGTAGGCAATCATGTGTCTGAGTGCGCATCAGGACTGAGCCCATCCTGACATTCCAGTGCTTCACATAGACATTTGTTCTCCTCCTTCAATGCATCCATCTGATGTCTGAGAATAATGATGAGGTGCATTTTGCAAATTGATTCTTCTTCAAAAGCCTTGGCTTTATTGTGCCAAAATGAGGAGTTGGCGGACTGAGCATCAGCATTGAGCACAAAATCGACAGGGTTAGCACATGAGCTCATGAACCACACACGTTGTCATCCATAGTTAAATCCACAACCTTCACCCTCTTTGCATTGTGCAGCAGGGTGAGTCCAGCCTGTGAAGTAGAGCATTTACGGGTGGTGGAAGGTCCGGGGGAAGGCTGTGAAGGAGGGGGATCTGGAAAGGTGGTGGGACGCTCTTTCCAAGTTGCAGCAGTGGTTGAATCAGGTGTGGTACAAAGGGTCGGCGTGTGCATTGAACAGGTGCCTTGGGACATGGCCATGGGCTCAAGGATGTTATCAGGATGGTACTGAAGAAAATCTAGATAAGCCTGTAAAGCTATATTGATATTGAGGGTGAGCAAGCATTTTAGGTAGCAGGACACTTATGTTGTGTTATGTTGTCAATTGAATGCTGCAAGGAAGACATGCTGAAGCTGATAAGTGAAGGTGAATTATCGGGAACGTTGTTACTATTAAGGGACGGGTGAACGGAGGGACATATGCTTCCGTTGACGCGTTCAAGTCACGGTCCTCCTGACCCCTTTTCTGTTTTGCGCTCAGTGACCACTATGGCAGACCGTCTGACTTTTGGTGCTTGTGCGACGCTTGTAAACAGTTACGACAAAACCTTCAAGAACTTGGTAATGCAAGTGGTGGACATGTATCCGGGAACGATAGAAGGACAACGTGTAGGACAGCGGGATGAATATGGGTAAGTGGACGATGGATTTTGAGTAGAAGCACGGCGAGCTAAGTGTAGCAAACAGTGCTACTATATCTGACGGAACATTTGCTCTGCTGGTTATGCTCTCGCCGAAACTCAACAAGTATATTGAAGAGGGGGGTATCCAATCTGGAGCGTTTCTGCAGATCGAGTCGGTGAACAGGAAGACGGTAGCGGGCTACAGGTACGTATACACCTTGGACATGTCGTTTTGTTCTCAAAAGAGTTTCTAGATCAATTACGGTCACCAGAGGAGTACCTGTTGGCACGCCCGGAGACATCTGCGGATCTCCAACAGAGATCAGCCTTCGGGTAGGAGCGATCGTTCCTACCGATCCGGTAGTTGGCACAACGCCCCCCAGCTGCGCTCGTACTGCGAGTCGCACGAGTTTTAAACGTTCGAGCCCGTCGAAGAGCCAGTGCGCTACTCCTCTTGTGCCCAAGGATCGGGCCGATGGCGGACATCTTCGTTCGAACGGCGGATCGAAACAGCAACCCTCCGCGTCCCAATCAGGAGGGGAAGGAAGAAGCGTGACGATCAAGTCCATCACCGCGTCGAAGGCTGTCGCCAATGGTGGCCAGCCACAAGGCAGGCAAGCCTACGGCGGGCTGAACAAAAACAGCAAAGTAATCAGCATGCATCCTCATGCGAAGGTGTCTGTCCCAAACGTGAGCTCGAACATACAGGCTTTGACTTCATCCGAGTGCCAACCGAAGTCTTCATCCGCCGCGACGGGGTTGTCCGCAGCCAACGGGCAATCGCCTGCTTCTGCGAATGCCGTCTCAACTGTCAAGACGACCCAACATTTCAACTTGTCCAACTTCATCACCGCCGTAGCCTTGGAACACGTGGAGCCCACTCGTATTGCGTTCTCAGAGCTGAACGCAGGCCTACGCTTTGATTGGATGACATATGGACGCATATACGAGATCAGCGGGCCCCATCGCTGGAAAAACAAGACGAAGGAAGGCTTTGTTCTAACTTTGAAGATTGTGGATAAGGATGGGGTATGTCTATAATGTCAATGACTTGATGAGCTACGCTAACATTATGCAGAATAAGATGCTCGTCGGCTCGTTTGACCCCGTCGTGATTGAACGCGTAATGGCCGAGGCTGTTGTGGGAAAGGTGAGAGGTGATCTGATATTGCGGGGCGGGATGTTACTCACGTAGCGTGCATCAGGTGATGAAACTAAGCAACGTGCGAGTCTGTCCAGTGAAGGAAGAATTTCTCCAGCCGGACATCTTGCCTTTGCAAATGATGTTGAAGTACAACTCCACTTTCTCCTTCCCAAATTCTGTACGTCCAAGTGGCTCGAAAGGGGGACATTTCACTGACTGGTTTTTAGGACTTCGAGATACCAGCAATGCCCATGCAATTGACAGGCATTCACCTGCTCCGTGGCCTGGAGTTCTAGTCCCGCGTGAACGTTCTGGGTGTGGTTCTGCATGTAGGGCAGGTGGCTTCCTTTTCCAAGAAAAAGCGTGTCGCTGGTGAAGAAGCCGAAGGTGATGAAGGAGATGATACGGCGGAACGCCGCCGCCTAGAAGTGCAGCCAGTGGACAGATCGCTCTTCGTTGTCCGTTTGACTCTGTGGGATCAAAAAGCAGACGACTTCAAGGCCAAGCGCGGGGACGTTTTGTTGCTGAAAAAAGTTGTTGTGGTGAATCATGGTGGTGTAAGCTTGAACGCTTACAAGTTCACCAAACTGGATTTCGAACCCAATATTAGTGGGGTGACCGAGTTGAAGGACTGGTAAGTCAAGGTACTACACGCGAATTATTATTGATGATGCTCCAGGTACAGCGCATTGCCGGAAGATCCTGGGTTGAAACACGTGTCTTCTGGTTACAGTGCTTCTGCTCGCCTACGGGACGGCATTGTTCCGCGATCATCACCGTTATCTATCAAGGACGTGCTGGAGTCCAACCTCGGTCATGGTGCGAGAGTTGATACGTTCCACTTGGAAGAAGCGATTACCGGTTTTGACCGTCAAACTCTTTACGAAGGATGCCGGCACCCAGACTGCAACAGGGGCCTCGAAAATCGTGAGCATGCTTGTGGCATCGCCAGTCATACAGTTCAGTCGGAGGACGATGGTGAAAAGCGTTGGTGGTGAGTAGTGAAGCAAGATGGTTGCCAGACGGTCTACTTGATCTTACAAAGTTATAAGCTGGTGATGACGGTAGGGACGAAGGCCAAGGAAATGCTCAAAATCATGGCCTTCTCGCCTGTGGCGGACGAAATTCTGAATGAAGCTCCAGAGGAATTGGTGAAAATGAGAGTAGGTGTCTTCCACAAAAGTCCCAAGACGTAGCTGAAGCAACATAGGACAATAACGAACGCGGGTATGAGGCACTATTATCCTCCAAGCTTGGGACAATCTACAGATTCACTATTCAAGCTCGCACTCGGCGCTGGAAGGTACCGTTCATCCTGTGAGAGCTGAAACGTGGCACTAATATTGAATAGAATGTTGACACCGGGAAGTTTTATACGGAACTGCAGTATTACGTCGTCGCCGCTCACCTGAAAGAGGAAGACGAGGAAGAACAGCCCGTGGAAGAGGTGGAGGATGAGGGGGACGGGGAGGGGGAGGAGGAGAATGCGGGGGCGAAATGGACCTATGAGTTCTGAGAAGATTGTCTGCCCATTAGTCTGCTACGATAGATTACGCTTATGATTGTACAACTATGCAAACGTTACACCTGCCACCCATACTACGGACACCTATACCGGATATCCTGAGATTATCCGGCGGATTATCTCCCGGAGCGCTCGAGATTATCCCGAAGCGACCATACCCAGAGAGCGCCCTGGGATTATCCAGTTTGGCGCTCTTAGAGCGTCTAGGATGATCCAAGTCGACTGAGTCGGCTGGCCCGAAGCAGGTTCCTGTGCCGTGGTTCCGAGAAGTGATAGTAAGAAAAGTGAGCGTCCCTGAGTGGTACATCGGAAGACATAGCGATTGAAAGTTTCATTTGCCAAATACTGGGAATTTCCAACTAAGACGTTTACCCGTACATTCATTTTCGAGCAGCGGTCACCAGGTAACTCGGAAGGGGTAAGTTCGTCCCAACCCAAATTCTTGAACTTTCACTCGTTTCCGGCATCGGAAGTTAGGAGTTGGGAAAGTTGAAGAAGTAGAGTCAGTCTGAGACGGTTCTTCAGCTGGCTGCAGTCTAGTGACCGAGAAACACCCGGAACAAGTTGTTCCGGATGTTTCTCGGCCACTCCGCATTTTCACGACATACTTGGGGTAACTGGTCATGAAAACGAGGGTAATAGGCCCGTCTATGAAAGAGTTATTGAATATCGGGAAACCTCATTCCGAGCGCATGACACATGTAGATGCCATATGGTAACTCGCGGCTACATGGCATAGTGTTGTCCCTCGCTATAGCCCGTTTAGTGTCTGGAGTCCTGATATAGCTTGTTCTTGAACAAGAAGTTTCTATTTCAAGTGTGTAAAGTCCGGGAAGTTGTGGTGGCCATGATAAGAAACATCATCGTCACGCGCACCTGCTTTCTTGTAGGTGGCCATCAGCACGGAGGGTAGACAGCAGACTTTGTTTCGCATGCAGTGCGCCATTATCGGTCAGCTGTTCGTCTCTCAAATGTGACAGTCAGCGTGTGTAGTTTAAAACACATGCAGGCCATATATTTCCCTGCTGGGCGTGCGCCTCAAAGGCTTCTAAGGTCATCTGGTCCTATTAGAGCCGAAGCAACATCATTTGTTCAGTGGGATTGCTTTCGTGTTCAAGTAATGATCCTGAATCGATATCTCTGCTTGTGCAAGCCCCACACTTTCACCCAGAATTGCGGAGTCAGAAGCAATGTCCTGCTACTCGCAAACCACGACACCGGGTTCGCTTTATCCTTCAACTTCGGGAAGCCAGTCAGCCGGCGTAGTCTCATGCTGTCAGCCGTTTGAGTGGGAGGCATAGATAATGACATGTGCGTGGAGATCTAGGCTGTCTCATGAAGCCAATAATTATTAGGGAGTATCCCGACGTGACACTTGCTGGCGTCCCCCGAAAGCTGCGCGTGAAAGGTTGAAAGGGAAGATGATCCTGGGTTGGATTCTGCTGGAGATGTGCTTTACTTGGTCTGGTATCAGAGAGTTGCCAGACCACATGCCCTGTCCAGGGGGAACAAGCGGGTGCCTTTATAAATTGCGGATTGCGCCTATAAAGAACCTGCATAACACGAAATCCCCTGAAGAGCAGCATCCAATCGCGCAATGAGGCTGCGTTGAAAGGTATTCTTCGGCACCGGAGACCCTTGCCGCCGCAGGACACTCCGCAGGGACTGGGGAAGAGAGAAATAGTGCATCTTTTTACCCGTCCATTTGGATGCTGATTCAGACGGAGTACCAACCACAATGCCACGCAAGAGCAAAAAGGATCAGGTTACGTAATTTTGTGGAGCAGGACAAAGCAAGAAGCCCTCTCGATTCGGTCAAGCAGAACGGGACGGGCACTAACTTCAGTCATCAGGACTTTTTCTGAACATACAGCCGAGACAGGATTTGACAGACAAGTGATCATCAATACCGAAGTAGTAAGTCATGCTCTGCCCCCTTTAGCAACTGGAGCTGAGCAGAAATTCCGGGATAGAAAGCCCCGGATCGATATGGTGCCTCATGATGACATGATAGCTTCTACTAACTGACTAAATATCCCGTAGTTCTGAACGAGGAAAACATTGCACTCACACCCATAATCCAGCAGGTCACCACCTTGGCGGCCGAAGTCAGTGCATCAAGAGCCCGTCACCGAACAGCCATTCTGGACTCCGTTTGTTTCGGAGTGATCTAGCCTCGGCATTAGTGTCGATTCTTGAGAACTGCAAAGTATATGCATAAGCGCTTACGGGTTCTGGCTTGGGCAGCACGCCGAGCGCTCTGATCCGGTGGAGGAGGCAGGGAGCCGACGAGCAAGATGTTGGACGAGTCTGGTGCCTGCGCTGAACGAGATGCTTGGGTTCCCCCATGTGGGAGTAGTGATGTATTGAGCCGTGACGAGGCATTAGCTGTCGCTGGTGGATTCCGTAAATACGCTGAGTTGTTGAGGAGGCTGGAAGGTGAGAGCGGAGAGACATAATTCAAAGTGGGGCTTCTTCTGGGTGAGGGCGAAGTGTTGTCCGAGGTTGCATCGGCAAAATATGTTCGTTCCGCAGTTCTCAGTCCCTGCCGCATGGCATAATCAATGTTTCCCACGGATGGCGGAGAAGAGAGCCGTGTGTCCATTGGGCAAGGGAAAGTTGAGCCTGACATCCGACTCTCCGTTCCACCTACATGGGCGGCGAACATCGGAAATGAGGCTGCAGTTATGTGGGGCTTCACGCACCAGCAAGATTCCGGGGTGAGAATTTTTCACTGCCATTCCCTGGCTCGCTCTGAGGTGTAGAAGGGAGAGCATATGCCATATTCGTTCCTCGGAAATGGGGCACTGGTGCAGGTGGTAGTGTAGATGGCAATGTGGAAGTCTGGCTAGCATGGCGAGCAGTCGTCCTGATTCACATTTGAGTCTCTTATAGGCTTACACAATATGGACTCACCCCAAAGCGGTGCTGGGGTCTCTGGTCGCCCTTCCAATCATTGCAGGCGGCAGTTGTCTATGAGAAGGACTTGAAGGAGAAGATCGCAGCATGACAACTCCACCGGAAAGACAAAGGATGAAAGAGATTGATACTCGCAGAAGAGCGGCGGCAAGTATTTATCCCCCTCGCGAAGGTATATCCGCTCATCAACACTTTGGTCAGGCGCTTCCGACCAGCTGCTATGCCGGATGTGATCAGGGCAAGACTTCAGACCAAGGATCGCCCTGCCAAAGATAGAGTCCCGATTGCATTGCACAGTGATATCGAGATGGCCATACAATTTAAGGTTGATGCATGGCCGAAGGAGAGCGCCATCATCGTGGAGTCGAGCGCATGACTGCCTGCTGGCTTGAGCATGGCTCAGAACCCAGGCACCATGAAAGATGAACGGAGGAAGGGAACTGATAGACCGAGGTCGGCCGTCGCGAACGAAAAAAAATCAGCAGCGCCCGAATCCTGGATTCCCGCGGAGAACCCTGATAGCGCCCACGGCCGATGGCGGAATCGACCGTATTAGGATGCCGTGTTCGGCTGCCTTCATGGGACTGCTTATCGATGACATCCAACCGGCGTTTGCTTACAATGGGAAAGCGAGGTCCTCAGGACCTTTCCGACCGGAATTCTCGCAGAATCTTCACCAATGGTGTGGATTCGTATATGTTCCCGGGTACGCTCACACAGGAAACACCCATATTCTGATCACACAGAACGATGAGCCAGGCGACCAACCCACGGGCGGTTATAGACCACGAACTGTTACGTCTGGAATGTCCACAACGACCTCACCTTCCTCCAGGTAAAACACATGTGTCACGTACGCCGAGACCGGGTAACTTGACTGGGTTTCCCTGCGTCGAGGAGGATGTAACGGTTTTGAGCGTTGGCCCCCAAGGTCCGCTCGATTGAGAGAACGGACAATAGCACTTTCGGGATATTTCAGAAAAGCATTGACGTGGTCTGTTGTCAAAACTTACCGAATGTAGTCGCTGGCTTTGTATCCATGTGTTTCACGATCATTCTTCGCATTTACTATGAATGTCATTCAATCCCGGCATCGTCTGCCTCATGTGTTTCCTTACAGAGTAGAATCTTTGCCTCCAAACTCGGTGACGTGGCAACGGCAGTTGCCACTCCTCGAAGAGCTAAACAGGGTATTATTCTGGGATCGTGTGTAAGTTTCTATGAGACCACGATTCATGCAGGCTTACGACGTCCAAAGCGATCCGCATGAATAGATTAGGGTTCGCTTCTCAGATAGGCTCTCTATAAACTCCGGATTAGGCGAGGGAAATATTTCCTGGTCACCGAAGTATTATTAGCTGGACTGTCATCACAGCTCACAGAAGCTGTTGCGCTCACTTGGCCATACGAGTTTAAATACAGTAAGCCTATCATTAATGGTTACTCGAGAGTTGCGTACAGAAAGGGTAATCGCACTCACGGTTAATTGGCGCGGCGAGGCGGTGGTCTTCTCTCCCTTCTTCTTCTGCTCCTTTACTGAAAGCTATATTGCCTTTTACAATATTAGTCCTCGTGCCCACAACTGTCTTACACGCAACATGCCAGGAGAAGTGACCCTATCGAGCTCGTCTAGCCCGTCGTCATCATCAAACACAGCAGAACGAGTACTGTTAGAACGGTTGACACGGTGCCGGGAAGATCGGATGGGGTGTGAGATATCACACTGCCCAATGATAGCATCCCCGTTCATCTGGTATGGACAGGTAGGCATATGAGCTCCCCTGTGAATGGGAGAGCACAATACGTACTAGCTCAGCACTGATGGTCACTGTATGATTCGTTACGATAGTTGGCAGTATTCGTGCGTTTGTCTGTTCAATAAATGTTCAGCAAAAAAAGAGTAGACGAGGTTTCTAAAAGTTATGGTGTACCTGAGCACCCGTGATGGATCCGAACAAGAATATGGCAGATGGAAGCGAGCGCAAAAACAACTGCATGGAAGCAAGCAAGAAGTTGCCAACACTACCGTTCCGGAACACGAAGCTCTTATGCGCATGTCGGAGGAGTTCTGCTTCGAAGTATACAAGAAATCCTGTGAAAAACATGATTTAGTTCATTTGATTCAGCCATTATGTGCGTGGTATATGCACACACCTCGTATGGTTTCTTTCCGATCCGGGGGTATGCCTCTCCACAACTCACTACGGCCTTCTACGATCTCCCTCCACTCTTCTCGGGCACCATGTTCTGACCTCTCGAGCGAGAATCGATGGGACAGAAGGGCCCGAATAGCTTCTGTGGCTGTCTGAGTACTTGATGAGGCTGGTGACGATGGAATGAGGCGGATCAGGCGTGAGCGGAGATCCCCGACTGACGGTCCGCCTTACTGGATGTCAATGTCTGTGTTAAGCCAATAAACAAGGATGCAAACCGAGTACTCGTATGATCTTTGACACATGTCAGACAAACCTCATCACTTGCGTCGATGATATTGCTTACCTCGCTAGAGCTTCCCCCGTTATCGGACACCGGCAACACGTACACCACGTCGCTTTTCGTGAAGGTACCCACAATGGAATTCCCCCCTGTTCCCCCAGATATTACAACAAAAGACATATCGTCCAGGTCATCTTTTAATGCCGCTCCACTCATGTTTAATGCTGGTGTCCGCAAAAGTTGGTCGGGGCGTGGGTTCCACGAGGACTGTTCTCCGATTGGGAGATCAAATACTGAGGAACCTGGACTGCCCGATAAGTCGGGCGGCCCCAGTGTCTGTGCAGCATTTTGAACCGGTTCCACAGCAAGTCGCAACATTAGGCTAAGAATTCAGGGATACAAAACGGCGAACTCGAAGCCCGCACTGAACGACGCGTTCAAGTGGCGCAATGCACCTCGGAAAAACTGCTCGGAAAAACTCCCAGAACACAAATTGTTGCACACAACAATATTTATTTGGGATTTGACCAAGCCTTGTGCAGTATACTGAATAATAAAATGCAGAACGTCTAGCATTAATTATTTGATACTCTTCTTCCCCCTCAGGCTTAGAGCAAGTTAGTGGTGTATGATGATGAAATTGACCCTGACCGACCCCGCGAGTGGGCTCGCGTTTCGAGAAGTATACGCAGCGACAACGCGACAACGGACGTGTGTCGAACTGAGAAATCTCCACTATGATATGCTGAATCTGTCACGTCCCTAGAACGACAATACTAGTTCATCTTTACGATGAGCGGTTCACAGGATAGCGATTTGCCTAGTCGGCGGCCTATTGGTGCTCGGCCTCTACCCACGAATAGACGCAGCCAAGGGATGCTCATGCGACGACATGGCACCAAAGACTCGGACGACGCTGCTGGTCCTCCTGTACCTTTGGTCGCTGCGGAACCACCAATTGATGAAGACGTTCTCCAGGAACCCGCAGTGATCGATTCTGCAGAAACGCCGATTATGCCATTACCCATGGTCGAATCCCCCCTCGCATCCCCTCGCCTCCTCGCGGTTTCGCGGCCATCAGGCGTTAATTCACCATCTCTCTTTGTGCTATCACCCAAACCGGTTATGGTATCCTCTCCGATGGCGATGACGCCTGATACACCCCTGCCAGGGCAGACGGCGTCACCCGGTAAAGCGTTTCGTGCCCTCCAACTCCATATCTCTCGCGCTAGGAATGTCTCACCTGGCCCACCATCGCCCGCTTCACAACAATGGTCTGCACTGCGCCAAGCAGTGAGAGCTGGTCAAATATCACGTCTGGGTTCTCCAGCACCTTCTGATCGAGTATTCCCTGTTCGACGTATCGGTTCTCCTGCTACTTCCGAACGGTCGTTCTCATTGCCCCGACCTAAGGCCTCTGTACCGAAGTCATCTCGATTAGCAAGATTTGGATCGATCGATCTTCCGCAGCCAGTCCGAGGGGCAGAGATGCAGGAGGCACGGAAATTTGAGACGGATGTGCGGGATGCCTGCTGGACAAGCCAATATGCAAGGAATGCGCACGCGAGACAGAGGGGCACGGCGGACAACATTAATGAGGCGGGTGGATACTTTTTGACGCCGACATTAACGACCTCAAGCATGCATCTGCCATTTGTTGGATCGAATACGTCGATCTCCAATTTGAGTGTGCCATTAACTGGAGTTGACACACCGACCCTCGGGCTGGGCGGAAGGCGGAAAGCACCTAGTCAACTACAATCGCCTCCAATGAGCACAGTAACCGGTGTCCACCTGCAACCTCTTTTTGATGTCCTTTCTCGCTATACTCAAATTGCATATCAGGCACCTGGACTTTCTTGGCTTGCTCGTCTCCCTGCAGAGACAGAAGTCCTTGCAGTACTGGCTCTCCCTTTCGTTGCCGCGGAACAAAGCCATGCTCTGGAAGAACAGAAATTTGCAGTTGATTGCTTTGACGTTATATTGCGAACATGGCCCGCAACAGATATAGAGGTAAGCGACCTTTGACTTCGAGTATGTATATGTAATTGATTCGTGGGCCAGGATATAATTGATCGGTTGCTTTGGTGCTGTGAATCAGCCAGTCGAGCCCAGGGCACTCTGCTGAACCGTCTTTTGAACATGATCCGAACAATGACTGTGCCGGTCGGCCGTCCACAGCAGTGTACACTGTCTGCGTTGCGGGCATGTTTCCGTGCTTTGTTCGCCCTTCAGATCGCTATTTCGCCCAACTACGATATTTCCAGGGTGATTTCTAATATATCTCAAGGCAAATGGATCATTGTTGATGTGGACGCCTTGAACGAAGAGCTTGGTCGGAATCCAAGCACGGAAATGGATGTTCACGCGATGATGCCCTTGATCGCTGCTCAAGTCGTTGCTCGCATGGTCGATACGGAAGATCATGTTCAGAGGCAATGGTGCCTTGCGTCATTGCAGGTCGGACATTAGGTTTGAATAGCGATAAGTCTCTGACCTGGATTCAGGATTTCTGGCCTGCCCCCTCGAGCTCCTTTTCTGACATCCAGGCTGGTCTGTATGTCACAGTCGGATGCACCTTTTGTACAGTCGCTGCAAACATCGTGAGGCGAGATCCATCTCAGCGCCAACATCTTGTATCACTTCTCAATCGTCTATTTCAATCCCGCATTGTTTCATATGGGCGGGAACGGCAATGGCAATCTCGAGAACTTTGCGGTGCGTTCGCCTCATTTCTCTTCGCCGTCTTGCTCGCGGGAGAAAGCGAAGAACAACAATTGGGCTGGAATCTAGTTTCCGAATTGTGGATGAGCGGTGAACTCGGAAAGAATGCGCTCGTGGAAGAACTCGGCATACATGTGGGTCTGCTCAAAACAGTTCGATGGACTTTGCTTATTATTTGAAGATGATAACCGCCAGCCTCACCGACATTGTCCAGTTATACAGTGGATTTGCACGCAGTGGGCACGATTGGAATGATGTGATGTCGCGGATAATTCCGATTTTGTTTGAGGTGGGATTCTCGCGATCTCCTTCAGACAATGTTTTTCATTGTTTGAATCAAAGACTTTTGTGATCAGACCACCTCTACCCGAACCGGCCATTTCGACAATGATGACCATGCTTGGACAGCAATATCCACAACATTTCTACAGGCCATTGTTCTCTTGTGCTGGCTCAGTGAAGGATGATGTTGTTGCGGCGCAACTCGCAACCTTGACTGTTGTGGCGCACCTAACCCCCCATTTCTGGGTGTCCAACTCTGAAATGGTGGCAGTGGCGTTGCTTGGTGATGTCGGTACGGGTCTTGGTAAGGGAAAGGGAAAGGAAGGCAGTGTACTCAAATGGGGGAGAACCCGAAGTGGGCAATGCATTGTCACTTTGGAGCTCATTCATGAATTGAGGCGGATCTGTGGGGACATCCCGGGAATTCCAGTTCGTGCTCATAAAAGTGTGCAGGCTCGTGCTGATTACCAGACATCTAGGGACTAGACAGGATCTCGTCAAGCATAACTCGCTTTGCCGCTGAATTGGAAAATCAAATCGCAATTTTGATTGATGCCAAGGTGACGTCCCCGCAGACATCATTGTGTGGGATAAGCTCTCAACTCGGTGGTAGGAACAAGCGGTACTATTGCCGTTCTCCCAGAGAGTTCTACTAGCCAATGTGCTATTGTGTATTCGTAAAGTGACCCGGTCTCTCAAAGCGTACGAATTCGCTTTGTGTTCTGACACAAGGCATCTGATATTTGAGCCCAGCGCCACATGGCTTTCGCGTATATCAGCGTGGTGTTACGAAGCCCATATTGGGGCAAAAGCAACGAGTTCAAGAATGTCTTCTGATGGCGGAAACGATGCGTCACAGGGGCAATTATCGTTCACTAATGTTACAGAGGAAGTTCTGGATGAGGTTCAAGCAACTTTCGCAAGGGTACAGGAGATCTATGCAGCCTGTATTGCTTCCGCGAAAACCTCGAAGGTGCGGTTCATACTCCCTCTTTGCTCTGCGGTACGCTAACTTACGACAGGGGAGCCGACCACTATCTATTGCTTCGACACTGTCCTCCCAGATCAATCTCCCTCCACCAAGTGGACGCCAAAAGATAGACCAGTGGGATGATCTCATGTCTCACAAGTACACCGTTTTGAAGACTATTTCCTCGGTTCCTGCTGTCTCTTTGCTTTCATTGTTGGTTGCAGTAAATGGTTTGCTGCAGCAAGAAGACTATTCCCTGTTTGGTCGTGTCGTATGGAATAGATACCTTGACAACAACGATCATGATCTTATCCTTCCTGTAAGTTAGTTCCTCTTTTTGCGGGGTTCATTCTAAGCATTCTACCTCATTAGGCTGCATTCTTGTTTATGCAGTTCGGGGAGCGACACTCGGAAGAGACTTTGACACTTATTCGCGAGGATCTCCTCAGGTTAGCCCCCATGAAACAAGCTGCTGTGGTAGTAGAACTGATAATGGCTCAGTTCGGATGAGGAAATGCAGCAAAGAACTCTGCGGCGCCTCTCAAACCTCCTGAGCCGAAGGTCACAAATCTTGGCACAATTTCATATTACGGACAGGACCCACAGACGCCCCTTCAAAGGAATCCGACAACCCATCTCCTTTGTCGCCACTGACATCGGCTCGAGCAATTATGTTGAGACCATTGAAGAGGAGGAAGGGCTTGACCTGACCGCTGGAGTTGTCCGTGAAGTCAAGAAGAGATTACTCGAAATCGGATGGGTCGAAGATGAGAACGAGGATGGCAGTGAGACAGCCGCAGAGCGCCTCGCATTATCGCTCGTCCCATCATCGCTCTTGACTCGTCTCGGTTCTTCCCCAAGTGGGCAGCCTACCGTCAACAACCAGCCAACTTCTAATCAAGCCGGCGATGGCCAACAGGCTCTTTTGCAACGGAAATCAAGCGCGTCCAATTACTATGCTGGAGTGAAGCGACGGGTTATTTTCGTTTCCTCTGTATCCGCCGTTTTGCCGTACCTCGGCGCTGTCGCTGTCAATGTGGACCCCTTAGTAGCTGGGATGGCTCAAGAGATTCTTTCGTCCAGCGTTCGAGACGATGCTGCATTGATAGGAAGACCGATAATGGAAATGCTCTCTGGAGAAGCGCTCGGCATTATTGATGCTATCCACAATTTGCGACTTCTTTTCTTCGCGCAATCGGCAATGCCACCGGCTTTTGCACATCATATTTTGAACCATTTGGTCGGATTTCTCAAGACTATCTCTCGTGATACGGAACGATTAGATTCCTATCATCTACTTGCCACCACCATGCCGTTGGTCAGAAGAATTGCAGCCTATGTGCCCGAGATCGCCCTTCGTGACTTGAAACGTAACAAAGTCGAAGCAATCCTCTTACCGTCCGGGTATCTTTGGTTTCCTGCTACTGCACCTACAGGCCCGATGTTTCCTCGATCGCTTTCTACTTTTCCCGAAAGCGAAGATGGCGTCCCTCTCGATGAACTCAAAATGTTAGCCATTCGCACGATTCAGAATCTGATGGTGCTCCAGGTCAGTCGGCTGTTTTCATGGAAGATTCCCGTTCCAATTTGACGCATAACAGTTACTCGTGAAAGAGCCAAAGGACGTATATACGTTTGAGAAGACCGCCCAGCCTGTGCTTCCCTCAATTTCAGCAGCGTCGACATCGCACAAGCGGACTTTGAGTGGGTCTACTCGGGTGCCATGGTCGCCATGGATCACCTTGGGCAGGTCTTATCTCATGGTTATCCGTCAGTTGTTTCGGTCCCTCAGCAGCAACTTGAGCGACAGAGCCAAATTGGCGAATTTGCTGGAAGGCGTAAACGCGACACTGCTAGCTTTTCCGGAAGATATCGGCATTGTAGCACATAGCATGATTGGTATGTCCTGCACCCATATGTAGGCGGTATAACTGACAGGAAAATTCATAGCGTACGGGGGCGCTGTCACACGTTTCCGAAGACTGGTAGCAAACAGTAACGGATTCGCGCTCTTTATGCCGTCTATATGGAATGCCTACAAGTCGCAGAGTGCTCACAGCAGTGTGCGCAACGCACTGCAGCATGCGATCATGTTCTTCTATACTGTTCACGGAGAGACGTTCGTCTTTCAAGCCATCGATTGTCTTGCAACGGTGCTTGGAGGCGAAGCAGCTGAGACGAGTAATAGCGGAACACTGCTCTACGATCTTTTCAAATGCTTGGACCGATCAAGCGCGAAAACCAACGACATCGCGGGTCTACAGCAGTTATTCGCGACAATGGCTGAACCTACGTTCTCCCTGCCAGTAGACAAAGCTTATAGCAGGCCTAAAGCACCAACACGAACCGTCAGTTCCGACACTTCAGCCTCAAAACTATCCCTTCCACTCTCGACTAAGCGATCAAACGAGGATTTTCCAATGGAGAATCTGATTCGGCTATGTCTGACCATCATTGCCCATGACGCTGCTTCTGCCCGAGCCCCCCGATTTCTCCGTGTGCTTCGAGTTCTTTCAAGGAAGCTTTACCAGCACTCCACAACTGCTCGTGATCTACTTCGGGATGGCATAGACGCGCTTGGCGTCATTCTCTCGAAGAACATCACGTCGCGTCTCGGCTTAGCAGAAGCCAACGAAGTACCTTCAGATGCAGAAAAACCCATACTCCCGACACCTGCCGAATCTTCACAATTCCTAGCGTTCCGACGAGAGTATTTACATCTTGTGAAGGAGTATACGTCCGCTGGCGGTGTTCCTCCGACATCGTCTATCGGGAAGACTCTCGCGCTTCTGCGAACTATTCTCAAGGATTCCTCTCAGGCTTTTGCTGGCGAAATCTCCGAATTTATCGGCAATTACGCGGCAGCTTGCATGAAACCGGGCCTTTTAAATCCCAGAGAAACGAGCTTCGTGCTCAAGGATTTCTCCCAGCTGTTTCAGATGTATGGAGATACCGTCGACTGCTCTCGGGTGTTGAACATTGTTGAGGAGATGGTAGCTGCATCCGTTGGCGCCTCCGATCTCGCCTTCGTTGACCAAGTAGTGGTGGAATGGTGCAGACCTGCACTGCTCATCTGTGAGGCTGCAGGTAGCGAACACCGCCTGTGGGACCTACCCCTACGCCGAGCCACCGTCAGTCTCATCTCAACAGTGATTATGAGTGGCAACATAGAGATCTTCGCTTTGCTTGAAATCAAACAGCCAACGCCATCTCTATTGGGTGGTCTTATTTTGCCTTTGGTGGTACGGATGGAAACCAGCCGCGAACAAGTGCAAGGTAGCCGGCCTGTCCAAGGGGATTTTCGTTGTACTCAGTGGCTCCGGATCATACCATACCTTCTGCTAGCATGCCAACTGCTCAAGTCGGCCCCTGCGACACACAATAGGCGGAAGTTAAGGAAACCGTCTCCCACCCGCGGCGAGGATGCGTCTCCAAGGGATGATGTCCGTCAAAGGTTGGCTACGGCCACTTTTGCCTTTCAGGCGCTGAAAATCGTCTTGTTACGCGCATCGGACGACCTGCAGCAAGCTCCCAGCCGTATATGGACATTAATAGGGACGACGTTGAGAGAGCTGCTGGAAGATGGTGGCACTGACTTCTTATTTCGTGAGCAGGAAGGCTCGCCGTCTCCATCCTCTTCCAGACCTGTGACGCCTGGAGATACGCACGTTTCCTTCGACGGGTCGTTCCTCCGTCCGGCGAATTTCCAACAATCACCTCAATCTTATTCTCCCAGACACTCGAAGACGCACGTTGGGCCCCCACGCCTGATTGATTTCTTACTGTGGACTACCTTGGAGCTAGTCACATCGCACTCTACCCCACTGATGCCACAAATGCGAGCATTCGTGCAGGAGAAGATTCAGCAGACAAATGCGCTTGCGTCGATCCGAGATCGCCGCATATCGCGAACCCCGAAGCGCGGGTCTGTCTTTGTTCGGTCAAGAGCAAGCTTGTCGCCTGATCCTAAGGCCTCTGCACAGCCAAGGCAATCACTGTTAAAATGGTCACCTGAGTCCACTGCGTCTCCTTCAAGACTAACGGTCAGCGGTTACTTCTCGGTAGAAGGAATGTCACCGAATCCACTCCGACCTAACGGAAGTCGGATTGTTCATCTGGGTCCTGTTCGCATGTTGACCGGCGGATCCTTGACGTCCGGAGGCATCGCTAGTCAACACCTGACTGCGAGCTCTCTTGCGATGGCGACTCGACGAAGTATCGAGGCCGTTCGCATTTGTATGGGATATGCCCCTCTGGATTTACTGGCCGAAGATGAGAGCTCCGATACCCAGCCCTTCGTTCCATGGACCAGAGCCTCCGCCCTGGCCCGGATAGTAGACGAATCAAACGCATTCATAGAGACGGAGTTCTATGAAGAACTCTTTGCATACCCGACCACAAGAGCTGGAAGCTTATCGCACCCTTGACACTCGCCAGTAAAGAGGCACAATAGCAATGCTTGATATCCTTCTCCTGACACCTTGATACCAAACTGATTACGTTCAGTACCACGTCGTATTCTATTTATGCTCTGTATTAGTGTATTGAAATGTTAATTATGTATCACAATCCACAATTGGATGGTGCACTAGACTGGTATTATGATGAAGAGTACAATGTGTGCAATCGAACACAGCAAATCTATTATAGGATAAACGTTACATCTTCTTCATTAAGATATTATTAGCCTGCTGCTCCGCCCAGAGCTCCAGGGTGATAGGGGCAGCGGTCACAGTGACGACCTGCGTCCCTGCTTGGCGTTTTGGAGTCGCCCGCTTCGGCTTTTCACTTTTTCCCTCGGCCTTTGTTGGCTTCGTTTTCAATTTCTTCCCTTTCCCTAAGGGTAGCGACATCGGAGCGTTTCCACCCGACTTTTCTTGTTCGGCTTTCCAGAGCATGCGGATTTCGCTCAATTCACTGGTGGCCTGAGCGCGAAGCCACGCCGGGGAGGTGGAACGGTGAATCATACAATCCGGGGGGACGTAGCCTTCCAAATCGCCAACTTCCTCTTTCGACTCGGGCATCGTCTTCCCTGGAGCGGATAAGATACCACCGTTAGTGACCTTGAGTAACTGCTCGATGTCCAAACTTTGACCGGGTGGGAGAGGCTCGGTTTGCGAGGGGGTAACACAGGTCATGTCCGTTTCCTTACGCAAGTACTTGTCGATATCAACCGCAGAGAAGAAAGCCACGCCCTGAGGAAGGTCGTCCATCCCTAGCTTGAAGGAGAACAGACTGCGCGTCCAGATGTTCGCGATCTGAAGAGCTAGCGCAGCGCGATAACGGTCTTCGTCCTTGACGAGATAGCGCAGTTCGTCGTGTACCGAAATAAGGTATCGGGCGGAGATGTCGTACTTGTGTATAAGGTAGCGCATAGCGACGATGAGCAAATGGAGATAGTCGACCCCGGAGCTCTGGACGACCCAGTTGATCCGGGAAGGAAGGTACTCCGACGGGTCTAGATACTCCTTCGTCAGTGCTCGAGTGATGCCACAGCCGAGAGCAGGCGTGAGGGGCTTGTCGCTCAGGGCGATCTCCTCGAGTTTGTTGAATAGGAAACTCTCTGTGCCCCCGAACCAGAACTTGCGGTCGAAGAACCTGTCTGTGCGCGTCGTCTGACCCTTCGTGCTCGCATACAACTTCTGTACGAGGGACTTGGCGTCGTCCACCAGCAGCTTAGGGTTACTCTGTAGCATGAGCAGCTGGGCGTGCTTGAGCCCCGCACCGTATATCCTAGAATAGTTGAATATCTTCGCCTGATCACGTGAGATACCCAAGATATTCGCAGTCTTGGAATGCAAGTCCGTGCCATTCGCCTTGGTGCCTTCAAGTGTCATCCAGCCAATCGCAGTCGCACCGTGCATCCCGAACTGGGCGTCTCCCATTACGCTCGAGATCCACAACTCCTCCGAATCGACATCCGCACCGACGATAGAATACCCCTCGGGCGCACGCACCATCGCTTTGAGCTCCGAACCGACCCTGTTAGGTTTGGCGTTCGAGGCGGTCAGCCAGGTCTTCTCGATCGCTCGCCGGGTGACGGTACCCATGGCGATCACTTGGGGGAGGATGATCCCACGTTTCTTGCCCGGGGCTTGGTTGTTCGGCTCGTTCGCGAAGCCCATGTCGAGACTGGAAGGGGAAGTCGAAGCTGACGCTGATGCAGAGACCGACGCCGACGCCGAAGTCGCCTGATCCTGCCAAACCACCATCTGGTTCATAACCCGATCCCTAGCACTGATCCAATACGAGCACTGAGCGTTCATATCCATCGCGTCCGCCGCACACCTCTGCGCATCCGCATCCGCGTCCTCGCCATTGTCGGCCGTAAGGATCCCATCCGAAGCATACTTTACGAACGTCTTCGCCAGAGGGTTCCCAACATTACTCTCTTCCCCAGCCTTATGCGGCAGCTTATAAAACCCAGACCCTCCCTCAACCGCCTGCGCGAGGGGGAGGTCATCGTCATGCGTAAAAGAGAGAGGCTTCTGGCGAGTCTTGTGTGTCGACACAGATGAGGGGGGGACACGATACGTCCACCCATGCTGCCTGGAGTAAAAGAGCGGGTAACCCTGCCACCGGAGTTTAAGCAGGAGGGGAGCGACTCGGGAGCGGGGGGTGATCTCCAGCTTTGGCTGCTCCCCGGGGGCGGAAGAGGTACATAGGTCCCAGTACCATTTAGGCCAGGTCTCTGATTTGTCGGCCGTGGGAGGAGGACGGGGGGTGACGAGCGTCCAGTCGAGCTGGGCTTCCCAGGGGTCTGGGGCCCGAGGTTTCTCTTGCGCTTTCTCTAGCCTTTCCCCTTGGACGTTCCCCTTCTCCTTCTTGTGGTGCGGCGCAACCTCACCCTCGCCCTCACGCCCAAATCCAAGTCTCATCCCCTCCTCCCTCAACCGCTCCACCAACCTCATAACCTCAGCTTCCAGTTGCTCACCCCTCTCTCCCTCTCCCAGCCGTCTCCACACGCTCTTCTCTCCCCCGTCACCCGCTCCCTCCCCCCCAGAGGGGGAAGCACCACCAGCCTCCAACCCCCTGAACCTCTTCGCCAAAAGCTTGTGCGCAGCCGCCCTGCCCAACTTGTACCACCTCCCCTCCTGCCCCTTTCCCTCCTTTCCCTGCCCCTCCCCTCCCCTGCCTTCTCCCTGCCCCTGCCCCTCCCGCCCTTCCCCCGCCGCGAAAGGCGCCTCCACCGGCGGCTCAGTAAACGGCACCCTACACACCCAGCCAACTTTAGGGGAATAGACCAGTGCCGACCCCCCTATTGAGAGCTTTAGGACAAGGGGTAGGAACTGGCGTACGTTCTGTTCGGCCAGAGGGGGGTGGGCTGTGAATTCCCAGTACCAGGCTGGTACGCCCTGCTCTTCTCCTGCTCCTTCGCCTGCTCCTGCTCCGGCTCCTGCAGTGTGCGATCCCTCCCCTCCCTTGCCCCTCCCCCGGCCCCGGCCCTGGCCCTTAGCACTCCCAAGCAGAGACAAAGGCACCCCCCCACCCCCACCTCTCGCCCTCTTCTTCCTCTTCATCTCCCAATCGAGCTGTTCCAACCACACGTCCCCTTTCGCGCCCTCCCACCCCCCGTACCTAGCCTTCTCAGCCAGCATCTCTAAATTCCGTTTGACCCTCCCTTCTAGCTCTCGGTACTTGTTTTCCGCTTTCCTGATATAGTGTTCCCACCCCTCGTCGACCGGGAGGAAAGACTGGCCCATCGTCCCCACCCCAGCCCAGGTGACCGGACTCGGGCAAGTGGCGAGAAAAGAGGGAAGAACAACTCTGAACACCTCATGCGTGGTCGCTACGTCCCCAGCACAATACCCAATGTACGCCGGTAAGTCCCTGGTGATCTCTTCCCGGGAAAAGGTGAGCAGGTCTTCCCGCGCGTCTTTTTCGATCGTGAGACCACAATGGAGGCGGGCGACGTCGACCAGTGAGTTCCCGGAGGACATCTCTTCCCATCTCTTGCCACGCTGGGGGTCGGTTTCGTTCAGATCGGAGTCGGAGTCGGGGTCAGGGTCGGGGTCGGAGGTGGCTGCGAGTGAGACTGTGACTGCGTCGTCGGAGAACACTCCTGCGCCCTCTTCTTGCTGGAGTATAAGCGCTTGTAGGCCCTCTTGGAGCTCCTGGATACGTCTTTCCATCTCCTCCCTCCCCTCCCCCTCCAGCTCCCCAAGCTCCCTCTCATACTCCTCAATCAACCCCCTTACCGCATCCACACTCTCCACAGCCCTAACCCTCGCCGCCCTCCTCCCCGCTTTATACTTATTCCACGCCGGCCTCTGATGACTCGAGATCCCATGCGTAGCGATATGCAAGCTCATCGTATCGACCCAAGTCGTTCCCGTGCCCCTCAGATCGTATTCTTCCCTCACTCTCTGCCGGTCGAACGCCACGTTATGCCCTACTACGACTCCCACCGGGCCGAGAGGGATCAGGTGCTGCGGGTCGGAGGACTCCCCAAGTATCCAGGGAGAGAGCCAGGAGTACCAAGCTCGTTCCGTTGCTGCGCAGGCGATCACGGGGTAGGGCGAATAATGCGGCATGGTCTCAACGTCGAATACTGCTGCTTGTTCGTCTTCCGGCAGGTGGGGAACAGGCTCGCAAGACCCGTCAGAAGTGTACATCGTCCACCCGCTCACTAGGGCCCATGTTTCCGGCACAAGGGGGAGAGTAACGCGTGCGAACGCGCGTGAGAGGGAGAGACTAGGCTCGGCATACGCGCGTCCTAAACGGTGGAAGTGTTCGTCGAGGTTTTGACCTACTAAGGGCGGGAGAGGGAGTTCCAAGGGAGGGAGGGAGGAGGCAGAGGAAGTGTCCAGCCCGTGCTGGGAGAGATGTTCCAGTGAACGGTGGATCGTGTGCTGTGGCGGTGGGGGGAAGGTGGAAGTAGGGAAGAGTTGGGCACGGAGGGAGGGAGTGAGAAGTTGCACTCCGGCGGCGTTGTGTGGTGCTTGAGGTGGTTGGGTGTCTACCGGGAAGGGTTAACGAGTCTTAGGATGAGATTACGGACGTACTTTTATTGAAGAGTGATGGAAGGGAAGTACGCGCTGAGGATTGGGATTCATTCTTGTGAAGAGTAGCGTGTGAGTGTGAATGTCGGAATATAGCATCGACTATCCTTGGCGGTCTACGAGGGCGGAATTGTATCATCGCAGCAAGTAATAAATAAGAGTGTAACGATAGACAAAATAGCAGATAGCAGAGATGAAACGCACAAAGTACTTTGAACAACGATCGATGACTATGAAAGATGGCGCAAAAAGTCATTCATCGCAAGATAAAGAAATAGCACAGCCACTAGCGTCACCACTATCTCAGGCTCACTATCACATGTCGATCGATCGATCGATGGCCAGATAAAGTTAACATTCTGTTTTGAGTTGTACAATGTACATGTACGCTACCCCTGCAGGTTGTACCTTGGCTGTACTGTATACTGTGGACTGCGGGAGCGGGTGAATAAGAAATGTCTATAACGCGTACTGTTGATAAACTGAGGGTAAGGGAAACTGGTTCAGGGGTGGAAGGGGGTGGGACTTGACAAGACCTAAGGAGGTCGGGAGGGGACCGTGCCAAGTTGTTAATCTATAGAGGGACGGCGGTCGGGAAAGGAAGGGAAAGGCGAGTTAGAGGACGGTGGTTGATGCGGGTTGATAGTGCATAGTGGCAGGAAACGGGCCAGGAGAGGAGAGAAGGAGAGAATAATGATATGCGTCGACTAGGCGAGGAGGTCGTGAGTCCTTGCGCGTGCGAGGTGTGCGAGCGAGCGAGCGAAGGAGTACGTGACGCGTGCAAGACGGGCATGCGTGGGAAAGGGGGGAGGTATATCCAATCCAAGTCAAGTCAAGTCCAGCCCCCAGGGCCAGAATAGGAATCCAACACCTCATTCACCCCCTCATTCACCCCACTTCACCACTTCCCTTCACTTCGTTTCGTCTCGTTTCGCCCCGATCGGATTTTGAGCTGACTGGTCTCGGGGTGCGAGCCTGGGGAAGTGGGGAAGGAGGGGAGGGTAGTACGAGGGGACGAATAAGGAGAGCGGAAAAGAAGTCAGGCGTCAGACGCTAGATGCCTGAAGCTACAAGCCCGCCCAGCCCCGGAGCCGCAGGCCCGTCGGATTGTGGATGTGGATGCGTAGCGTGGTTGTTCTGTCGGACGTAGTCGTACTCGTCGTTATAGTTTGTTACTTTCGTGGTTGTGGTTGTCATCATCGGTACCTCACCCACCAGGGGTTCCCTCTCCCCACCTTGCGCTTGCGCCCGCACAAGCCCCCCCGTTCCCCCGCCCCCCCCCCTGGGGCGCAGCGTTCAACCCCTCTTCCACCACTTCCCCTCCTTCTGGCTCGTCTTCAGCCTCACATGCACATGTCCTACCCCCACCCCGGACCCCGTCCCTGCCCCCCACGCTCCCTCCCCAATCCCAATCCCAATCCCATTCCCCCGAGCAGTCGTAGGCGCCTGAGGGGTCCTCGCTGTCCCCGGAGTTCCCGGAATCTGGTCATGACCGCTACAGGGCACCACGCTCTTCAACCACTCCCTTCCCATTTCCTGAATCCCCTTTTCCCTTCTCCGGCCCGCAGCAGAAGTAGGTGCAGGAGCAGGAGCAGGGGTGGGGGTAGGGGTAAGAGGCGTAGTCGCCCTCCTCGCAGGAGTCATCTGCAGCCCACTCGGGACTTTCTCCTCCCTCTGCGCCTGCGCCGGAGTGGGGTAGAGCAAATCCGCAATCCCACACCTGCTATTCGGTTCTATCTGCAGCATGCAAAGTATCGACCACCTCGTTTCTGCCGGAAGGTAGGAAAGCGTGTTGTCAGGTGAGACGATTATCGGTTCCTGTTCCCTTTCATCACCTTTCTGACTCTGACCCTGACTGTGGGGGAAGACGAGCGCTGGCAGGGTGCGCAGCTGGGATGGGAGCGTGGGGGAGGAAGCGGCAAACGGGTGCTGTTCTGGCGGGGCGCTCTTCGGGGGGAAAGCGGACAAGGGCGAAGCAGACAGTCCCTCCCCCAGCACGGGATGGGCAGAGAGCGTACCGGAGGCAGGGGCAAAGTTGAAGTTGGTCGATATTGCCGGTCTGGGGAGGCGATTTGGCTGCAGGCCACTTGGAGGACGGAGCCCGTTGCTGTTGCCGTTGACGTTCAGAGCCGGCTCGCTCGTTTCCCTCCTCACGTGCGGTTCTGGCGGTCGAAGGAACCCATTCCCCGTACTAGGAGGCTGTACGTACCCCGTACCATTCCGAGTGACCTCGCGGGGGGAAAGCGAAGAGCGCAAGGACGACCTAGAGGAAGCTTCGCTGCTGCTGCTGCTTTCCCGTTCTGCACAAAGTCGTTCGATGACTTCTTCCCAGTTCTCGTAGCTCTCCAACCGAGGTTCTACCCAGTTGTCGTTGTCGTCCTCCACCCCATCGAGAGAATCTGCATCCGCATCCCCTTCCTCCCCCTCCCTCTCGCCGTCCCGATTCCCCTCCCCATCCGGAGCAGACGGCCCGCTCGCCCTCGACCCCCCAGTATCGCTAGGCGTCAAGACGAGGCTCGACTCCACACTGGTAAAAGTGGTGATGCTCCCTTCTCCCGCGCCCCACAGGCTCGGAGCGGGGACGTCGTACCCCGAGCTGGCGCTGCTGTCGAAGCCTTCTTCGGCAGACCGTTGGCGAGGTTTCGGTACGGGGAGCTTGATCGTACCGTTCGCGGTGCCATTTGCAGCAGTCCCGTTCGCGGGCCCCTTGCCATTCGTGCCGTTCGCACTTGACTTGATACCCGTTGAAACCCTTCTTCTCGGACTCGGCGGCGTCCTGGGCCTCGCGGGCAACTCATGCAACGTACTGGCAAACTTCCTATAATTCAGATCCTTCCTCGGGTCCGCCAACGCCCACGGAAACCTGCGTAGCATCATAGCGAGGAAGATGATCCCCAAGCTCCAAACATCCGCCTTGCGCGCATCGTACATCTCCCCTCTTATGACCTCGGGAGCGACGTACGGGTCCGAGCCTACAAGTCCGGAGGAGAGGATAAGTCCCTTATCCGGGTGGAAAGAGGGCGTCGCAGTCCCAAAATCTATCAGCTTGACCACGTTGGAATTCGTCATTACGCAGTTCTCGAGCTTGAGGTCTCGGTGCGCGAGCCCTGTGGAGTGGAGGTAGCATACGCCGTCGCATATCTGGCGGAAGACGCAGTAGACTTCGGGCTGGACCATCTTGCCTGACATGACGACGGAGAAGAGGTCGTACGGGGCGTACTCCATCACCTGGGCAGTATGAGCATGGACGGGAAGGGGGGAAGGGGATCCGGGGGACGCACCTGGAAATACCGACTCTTATTCCTGACAATGTCCACCGTCTCGATGACGTTTACGTGTTTTAGGCCATTAGCAAAACAGCACTCGGTGGCGATCATCCTCCTGTACTCAAACTCCGTCTCCTTTCCTTTCTTCTTCCTAAACTCCTTGACTGCGAATACTTTCCCGCCTGAGCGTGGGGGGCCTTGGATGAGCCTGACTGTGCCGCCTGTGCCTTTTCCGAGTACGCGCCCCCATTTTCCGTATTTTCTGTCGATGCGCTCCTCTGATGCTGGGAACATTGTGTGTGTTGTGTTATTGGGAGATTAAGGGGTATTAGGGGGGAGAGGGAGGTGTGGAGGGAGGAGGGAGAGAGTTGATGGGTGAGGGAGGGAGTGATGGGAAGAAGGGAGGAGGAGGAGGAGAGGGGGCGGTGTGATGAAATGCATATGGCCAGAGAGTGGTGTGAGAGATGTTGATGTGATGTGATGTGTGCGATGCCGTGACAAGTATCGGTCCATGTTGACAATGAAGAACAAAGCACATTCCGATTGCGCCGAAACATCCCATCTCTCAAATCTCAACTCCGATACACCGTTCTCCCTTCCCACATTTTCCCGCTTACTCCATCCCATGTGGCACACAACTCGGCACACGGCACCGGCACACTCGGCACTTCTCCCCGGGTCACTCTCCGGCTCATCATTCCCATAACGTCCTTATTTTACATCCGCACCCAACCAGTAATCAACTATGATGACCCCATAAACACCCGCTAATCCATTACCCCTGACACACCCCTACACATACATCCTAAACACAGATAATACATGCAGCATATCTAGTATTATATGCACGGGGAGGCTCCAGCGATGACACGCGGCTGCTGACGCGCCCTCCATCCTCCATCCATCCCACCATCTCCCACTCCATCCTCCATCCTCCATCCCATCCCGAACCCCTCCGCTGCCGAAAACCAACCGAGCGCACAGCGAACGCATAGCATAACATAACGTAGAACGCAGAATGTACAGTATGTACAGTACATACAGTATTGAACATATTCAGTATGATGAAGCCGCCTGGCTAAGCCCGCCCAGCTCTCGATACTGTACATGTATGGCGTATGACGATTGACCACCCTCCGACTCCGCATCTCGCAAGCCTAAGCTTCTCTTCCCTTCTTCGTCCCAAGCACCTGCAGAGCCTAGCCAAGTTCCCAAGCCCGCCCAGTGAGCGGAGGAGATACCGGGAGATCTTAGGCTTGCTTGGTTGGACCTCCCGCCTTTCCCGTGCTTGGAATTTGAACTGCCAAGCTCGCCAAGTGCCAAGCGGCCAAGTTCACCCCAACCCCGAGGCGTGCTTCCCCGTGCGCCTAGCTTTCAGCTTATCGTTCGTTCTCCGCTCCTTGCTCGCGCAGGGAAGAACGTTCTTCTCCTTCTCCCTGTCTTGTCCGAGTTCACGTCGTCTTAGACAGATAGTACCCTAGCATCAATATCTTACCACCTACCTCATCCCGTAGACTACAACCCAGCCTAGCGTACCCTAAAACAGCCTACCTGACAGCTCCGAAAAAGGGAATCCCAACCCGGCCCCTCCCCGGCTGGCCGGCATCGCACCAAAGTTAAGGAAGCGAAGAGAAGAACCGAACGTGCGTCCTTATATGAAACACACAGCCACAGCCCTTGCTTCCTGTGAGCTGGCTGTGGGGTAATGATATGACCAGTACATATGACGTGACCGCTCTGTTCGTGTTTGGCTTGCGGGCCCTCCATATGCTCTGCGTTTGTCAAGCTGCGCGCGGTATCCATATGCAAGAAGCATCGGATGAGGGATGAGGGAATTATCAGTACACCCCGCATACGCATGTGCATCTATACGTCTGTTTCTGCCTGGGGTGAGGCGATCCGGGTTCAGTCGTACGTCGTACCTACTCCAGACGTACGAATTACGTCCCCTTTGCAGCTGTGTGCTACGTTTCCCATCCCGGGCGTGCGAATATGAACTTGCATATGAGATCGGAGCTGTGCGATCCCCTGGGATCCAGTCTGGGATCTGCGGGAAACACCTCAGACGTGTACGGCCGACAATCGTGCGGCGGAACATCCCAGAAGGGTTAACGTTGCTGTACACCGGTACCCCCCTCACCCTATAGTACTGGATATTCCCCGTCATATCCCCGAAAGACATCTTCAAGCCACACTCATGCAGGTATGAACGCACGGAACAGCCCCTTCCCCCTTTTCCCAGAACAACAATCCTAACCCCCGTACACTTACCCCGCAGCGTCAACCCCTGACGACCAAACCAAACCAAGCCCGCGCGGCTGACCAAATGCGTGCTCCGGCACCGGTCGATCCCGGCAGGACATGACAACACCCAAGCACCGACCAAGTTCAAAAGACCGCGCTAATCCCAAAGTCCTACCCTCTGTTCTGCGTTCCGACCGTCGTCTGTCTGTCGGCCATGTATTGGCTGATGCTAGGGCGGTCTGTCGTCTGTACATTGGCGATTCGGAGCGCTGCTGGACTGGCGCTGACGTGTGAACTTCTTCTCCTAGTCCTAGTCCTTCTCCTAGTCCTTCTCCTAGTCTTTCTCCTTCTCCTGCTCCTGGTTCTGGTTCTGGTTCTGGTTCTGCACTGTACTCTGCCTAATCAGAAGGCAAGGCAGACAAAGCAGGAGTCCATCACTCCACCTCGAAGCATGAGCCATGAGCCGCCAGCCGTCAGGTGCCAGGCTTGAACAATGAGCAGGCGCCACGCCCACAGCACGAATACATTAATCCTCTGCTCTGCTCGCGATCGGCTGACGATACCTTTCTTCCTATCTCTCAATCAATCTCGTTCAAACTCTATCAATTTCCCCGTCCGTCCTCCTTCGTCTTCGTCTTTGGCTGACAGACGGGTTCGGACGCGTACGGACGGTGCAGGTCCTGGTCCTGGTTCGAGTGTTGATTGACCGGCTCCAAGATAGCAGAAACCCGACAGTCCGACAGTCCGACGGTACTAATACATAGCTGTCGGTCGACGTTGATGATCGATATCATTCCATGTCCGACATTCTTCAGCTCGTTGCTAACCTTCTTCCGTTCGGCTCGCCAATACACATCAACATCATCATCACTTGCAGCATTAGCATGCATTCTGATCCCCAACCTGGAAAAATTGGCAACACACGCCAGCCTACTGGCCCCAGCATGACGGGCCGGGGCTCCACCAAACATGCATTCACACACGTATTCCCAGAAGAAGTCGGCATCCGCCCGCGACCGCCCACACCGAATTGAGCACGCACGCACACATATGCATTATGCAAATATACGCTCGCCTGACCTCGAAAGGGTTCGAAGATTATACTTCTTCATTTTTTCATCAGCGTCTTCTGCATATGCGTCTTCTTATGCGCATGCGCATGCGTCGCCCCGCGCCCCGCATAGACCTAGCCCCGCCCGGCCCCGCATTTTGTAATCGAGGTCTTGCGACTCGTCCATTGCTGGCTTCTTGCAATAAATACTGTACGCAATGCGCAATATGTAATATGCAATCCGTTGAATGAGCTCTGTCGATCATATTTCTGTTCGCCTCATCAGCTTCCTCATTATCACTCGGCTGCGGCACACAGCTGGCGGACCCGGGAACGTGTCCTCCAGCCAGCAAACAGCAACATCGATAAATAACAATAACAGGCTAACAATACCAGAACGAGGGAGGGGAAGGGTGAGGATGAGGATGAGGATGAGGATGAGGATGAAGAGGGCGGATCATCCCCTTATAAATCCTCGTCACGGAGCTCAATGCCGTGTTCACCCGTAACATGGGCTGCCGACAACCTCCTCTCCTAACTCTTTAGGAGACAGATCGAATCCGATAAGGAACGCGTTGAATCATTGGGGTATGTGACTGTCCAGAGTCCTATGTATCCAATATAGCAAAATCCGCGAAGTAAGAAAATGAAGTATAGAGTCGAGAGATCCCACCCAGCCTTCCCGCCTAGAGGCTAACGACCGCAGCGAGCGCGACGAGCGTGCCTACCACGCCAACGGTCCACGCCTTGACCTCCTTCCTTCCCGCCCCACTCCCACTCCCAGTAGTAGAGATAAAGCTCTGGTTGCTCATGCCAATCTGCGGCACCCCGGTCGAGTCGTTCCCCGTAAAGATATAACTCTGCGCACCCGGTGCAGGCTGGGTCCAGCTACTGCACACAATGGACAGGTTCTCGACGTACACGACGAAGGAGTTGTTGTTCGCTACGTAGTCCGGGTCGGCCCAGTTGATCATCCCCCCTCCCCACTCGATCGTCCCCTGTGCGGAGGAGGAGATGCCTGCTGGCCAGATGCTGCGCGGGGTCAGCTGCGTTCAAATGTGGAAGAAGGGGGACTCACGAGATCTGGACACGACTAGGTGTGCTAGGGTACTCGTACCTCGTCCCAGAAGAATCAGTCTTGAGCGTATCGTTCTTCTGTACCGTGCGGACAACTGCGCCGTCCACGAGCCACTGGAGCGTCTCAGGCTGCCAATCGATCTGCGCGCATACATTTAGCTCTGCTCTGCTCAGCCATAGGGAAGAGGACGAGTACGCACCGTGAAGTTGTGGAAGTTGTCATACGTGTCCGAGAGCCCGTCCGTCGTCTCCCCATTAGTAGCGGAATAGTTCGCTACCCCAAGCCTAAACCTCATGAGCCCCCTTCTCACAGAACGCTCCCGCGCCCACTCACCAGTAATAGTTCGACTGACCCTGGGTCGTCGCCGACCCCGGGAACTCCCAATCAATCTCATCCTTCACATCACTCATAGTAATAAAAGCCGTGACGACGCCGCCCCATCTCCCCGTCTTGAGGCTGGCCGTAATGGTCCCATAGTCCACGTACCGTGTGGTACTCAGTCTCGTACCCCCATTCGTCTCGGTCAGGATCATCCCCAGCCCCTGGGGAGACCAAGCGATGTTCCCCTTGTCCAGCGTCCACGCGTACCGAGTAGCGTCGTTGTTGAACCCTGTAGCGTTCATGAGAACGAGAGAGGACGCGTTGGGGGAAGTGAAGTCGTATGTCGCGGACTGGCAGATCGGCTCGGGTTCGCAGGAAGTGAGGGAGTGGGACCAGAGGGCGTTGCAGCCGCCTCGGCAGTACTGGGAGATGTTAGGAGTGGAGAAGGGGAGAAAGAAGGAGGACGTACTGTGCTCCCCGAACCGCAAAAGCCGAATTCAGAGCAGCAGGGTGTGGCAGCGGGGCAGAGGGTTCCAGGACCGCTATGAGCAGTCAGTACTCGTTCATGTTCATGTTACTAGACGCACCAGCCCTGAGCGAGAGCACTACCCGCAAGGGAGAGCAGTACACTCGCTGAAGCGAGAACAGAGGTAGAGAGCATTAGTGTCGCTAGTCGTAGGGAGTGTTGGTGGTTAGGTCGTCAAACTAGTGCTGTCGATGATGTCCGTCGTCCGTCAAGTAGTGAAAGATGAGGACAGCAATAAGGAGAAGGGGATAATTGTTTTGGTGTATTGTCAGAAGTGAAGATTGGACAATGCCGGTGCGAGTGGGAGAGTGGTATAACAGATGGTTTATGATGTTGCAGTGTTACTGTTAAGCGACCAGCAATGCACAAAAAGGAACGGAACGACACGCGAGGAACACGGCCCGTGACGCGTGACGTCCAGTAGCTACGGTGACCGACACACAGCCCCCTTTGGATTCTAAATAGTGGAATGAAATACACACAAACTTATATTTAGACCGGTCGCAATTGTTTGGTACTGCATTCTCTGCCTCATTATTAGCTTCACGTTCATCCTCTGGCGTTATGGGACCTGCTAGAGCTGTTGCTGGCCGCAGCAGCTGGAGTTTCGAATCGGACGACACAGCGAGTCGAGTGGCCTGATCCCTCTACGTACTGGTGTGGACTGAGGTTCTTGGATTCTCTTGCTAAACCTGCTGGATCAGCTGCTAAGAGGACGCTGTCCCCTGCGCGAGATTACTAGAACTATGCCGCCGGGAGCACTGAAGGCGGTCAAACTCGCTTCCCTTCCTTGACGTCCGATTCCCCTATAAAGTCAAAATATCGCAATCGGACACTCTCAGAAACAAGTCGACGACGTTAGCATTGTCCAACCCTGGCGTTCCTAGGGGTGTTCTCAAGCCGATATGCTATTTCCTAACGTCTTGCTGATGGGGATCTGCCCTGTGGATGGACGATCTCCTCTTTGGGAGGGCGGAGTCCCTTCAGAGTTGAGGTTCTTTGATTAATACAACCTTCCTCTTCTGATTCTCTCACAAAACCGATCCTAATGCCTATGGGCACGTGCCGACAACACTTGCGAAAGACTTATAATCCTCGTCGCACCCCTCCCTCTCCTCTCCTCCATTCTCCCTTCCCCCTTCCCCTTCCTGCAGCTCGAGCCTCCGATCGTCTATTCTCTTCTCTGAGGGCGAGCAGAGCGTGCTTCCCGCCTCTCCATATAAGCGGATGGTCCTTCGCTGCTGTTCCGTTCTTAATCTTCCCTGTCGCACCATGTCGGCCTTATAACCTCAAAAGACTCCCAGCGCGGGAGGTCGTCCGTCCGCTAGAGCTGACATGTGGAACTCCACTTAACTGTTCGTCTGTTGGCGGACGCTCGATCCCTGTCACTCCCTCCACTGGTCGACTTGTCGTTTCTGTCCTTGCCTCAGCGACCAGGAAACGCCTGGGAGTGCCCATCCCTTCTGCTCGGGATTAGATCTTGCACTATCGGCTCTATTATCTCTCTTATCTCGGCCACTGGGCGGATGGCGGACGCGGTCGCCCATCTTCGTTCACCCACGAGCGGTTTCCCCGCTTGGTCATGGCAATTCGGAGATGGTCCCCCGACTCTGCCCTGTTTCCCCTGCCAGACCGGGAAACAAGACCTAGGAACATGGGCAACCCTGCCTCGGCTCAGAGTCAGAGTCAGAGTCAGATCCTAGATCTTGCACTCTCGCCTCTTGCTTGGTAACTCCTCTGACAGCCACTAGCGCCCGATTGTCCCTCCTCTTTCCCCAGAGCGGCGGAACCTGTCCGACTCCTGTTGTCTTTCTCGGCAATAGGATGGACGATCCCTCTGCTATGTAAACTTTGTTCAGGCAGCCTGAGGAAGGGACACCTGGGATCAGCCAGTTGAGGGCTGTGGATGAGCGTGAGGAACGCCGTTCTTGGACCGACAAAGGAGAAGAATGTTTTTTCCCCGTCGTCATATCCAGTCCTCGAACAGCTCATACATTGCATCTCGTCTGCGGCTCTACTGGGGACTGGGGCTCGGATCCTACTCTTAACGCTTCGGGTGCTGCATGCCCCTGGTACTGGGTGGCACTAGCGGCCACGATCGTCCATCCTCCATCGACAGCAGGTGCAGAAACTCTCTGCTGCATTTCGTCCCTGTCTGTTCCTGAGGATGGTCAATCGCGACTGCTCATCGGTCTTGTGCTTGGGAGCACTTCTCCCTCCCCGCTGGGTATAACGGCTGATCCACATGCAGTCCGTACGAACTCGATCCTCTCTTAGCCCAATCATGCGCTTGTGCATCCCCCTGGTTTAGAGTCGAACCTTACAAGTCTGCATAACATAAAAGAACTATCATTCCTACTTCTTGGGCTCAAATACACAACATGCTAGTGGAAGCCTGAGGATTCTGCCAGTGTTGAACGGATGCCGCTCCCAGTGTACAGAGCCGTCAGTCTAGTCACGACACGCAGAGGCCCTGGGCTTGCTCCTCCCGTCTGGGTCTGTATAGGCTTACAACCCGCATTCCAGGAACCGGGTGATGCAAAACAAGATGATCAACTTGACCGGTTTTCTTGCTTGTGATCCCCGTTTGCTATGGGCCTACAGTGCACCGTGTACCTGTGCACCCGTTCTCTCCTGTGTTCTGGGTTCTTTGCCTCTCTCTGCCTCTGGCGGACCTGGACCACCAACAGGTGGCTGTCAGACAGTCTACTTCCCTTATGCACAAACCCAAGTTTTGATCCATCAAATATCTTGGCCCGTGTGTAGGGGATTTTTGCTGATTGGTCAGTCATCTGTTGTCGGTCTTTGATCCTTGCTGTTCGGATTACTTCTGTCAAGTTATGTTATGGGTCTGGATTGGGCGATCCAAGTCTGATGTATGCCTTTCTGAGGAGTTGTAATGTCATTTGTCTGGGGAGGAAAGGGAACGAACGTTCTGTCAACCTCCTTCCGACTATTGTCACAACCCAGACTTCCTGTAATACCGCATACATTCGTTTAAAAATCAGTTTTGCATACTGGTTACAATCGACTTTGGTTTTTCCTAGTCTTGGGCGTTCTTATGCTGGTCGATCACCCCTCTTTTCGAGCATAAAAGCGAACGTCTGCGTCCCGACAACGATATGCGCCCCTCTGTTCCTCTCCCTCCCCTGCTACCTGTGCTACACACGATACATATTTTCCTTGCGTGCGTTGGGTAGAATGCACATGTTGAGCCATGTACTTCGCAAGGATTGTGACCAAACGCACGCACGGTTTGTATGTGTCAACCCCGGGGCTGCTCGTTGCTTGCTTTGCTCTGAAGCCCGATACCGGTGGTCTGACGCTCCCCGATACAGCAAAGTCTTTGGAATACGTGGAGACCGTAGCAAACGTCGCTTTGTGCTAGAACCAAACGACTTTGCAAGCTCGCTCTGATTCCCATGTTCTGGTGGACCCTCCGGCTTCGAGTCTCTATCGAACCTTATCTTCGGATCTGCGCTTCCTCGTTCAAAGCCTCTTTGGTTGGCGATGGATACATCTAGAGCCTTTGCTGTCACTGTGGACCGCATGCTTCACCCTTCTTAGTATGACAGGAATGATCTTAACGCTCCGAGCTTTCCGGAAGTTGGAGATTCCCTCATCTAACGACCTATCTTCCTGACATGAGACGGCTGCCGTATGGTTCATTACTGGGTCGGAACTTGTTCGGATGCCACAAGATCGGCTGCCCTTCATCCTCTACTGGTGCTCGCTGCGACGTGGCCCTGTCTCATGAAGTTCTCTTCGTGAGTCTTGCCGGGAACGGGCGGATTTTGGCATCTAGCGCTGTGTCTACCTTGCATGCACAGGCATGGGAGCTGGATGTCAAATCTGCAACTATTCCTCTCGTGTCTTTCGTGTACGGCATGATTCGGCTTCAGCGTCCTCAATGTCAAGGGAACAATCCTGGTAATCCGGAGCTGGTAACGGTTGCCCGTGTCCTCCCAATACGGAACTGACTAATGTCTTCCGAGGAGCCATCGGCAGGTACTACTCCGCATGCTCCCCGTGAGCCACGCGGTCAGCTCCGAATGCCGGAGCGGACACAACAGACTGAAACTGAATACATCTCGCATCGCTTGATCCCCAACCCCGTGTTATCGCCGTGTATGTATTCTTGGATCGAGATCTTGGTAACCTCGTGAGACTTGGAGATTTTTACGAAACGAACTAGCGTCGTAATAGAATATTCTCCTGTTTGTGATGCCCTTGGGAACGGTACGTCTAATGTATGCTATTTCCTTTTTATTGAATAATACTGATATGTAAAACAGCCGCACGCACCCCCCGTCGATAAGGAACCAAATACTCGAATCAGCTTCGCGAACCACGGCACGGAGGTCCATGAAGTCGCCCTCTTGAAAAATATTTCAAATACCGCATCTTGTATGTGCCATTTCTATCATCTGATTTGCTTTTTTTCAGCGCTATTAGAAAATGTTCGATAATTGTGTACCCAGATACATCGGATCTCCGATTCTCGAAGTTGGGATGTCGGCGATCCAATGAAATCCCAGCCCTTACTTCGGCACAATGGATGGATGAGGTAAACTGAATGATTCGATTGCTTCAGAACGCCTGGGTTCCAGAACTCTCGGCCCTCCGCCCATGCCGCTAATGCTTCTCAGCAGACCAAAATATTGTGAGCGGAGAGGGAACGGAAGAGACCCTGTGTAATTCAAATCATGCGCTTATTTGTCCTTCTTAGGCGCGCCATTGAGACCTGCACACATGACTGCTACGGCAGTAACGACGCGTGCTGCTGAACAGGGTCATGCCAGCACGGGACCCCGAATCACGGTGTCTGCGAGCAAGACCGCCAACCTTGTGAACCTTCTCCAACAAGGAGACATAGTAAAGCCGTTGTTACGAGCCCTTGTAACACCTCCTTTACTACTCATTGAAATTCCCATTGTCTTCACCCTTGTCGGAGGTTCACATGGTCCTACGGAGTAGTTGTGTCTCACATGAGAGAGTGCAAACAAGAGTGGCAATTGTGGACAACTCTAGTTAATTGTCTGGTGGATTCCGTCCAATGAGAAAACGGCCAGGGCCTTGTTGATAAGCGAATCAGGGGCACTCTGACGGGAACGAGGGAGGCGTGCAGTAGCAGCCTTTTGGTCCATCACTTGAGGAACTTTTGCTCCCGCGGTTCCGAGCGCTTCTCTTCTTAGTGATGAAGAAGCACACCTTTCGGCCCCCAAATCCCCTGCTCTGGGGTACGCCGTTAACGAAGGCGTAACCCCGTACCACTTTTCACCATAAACCACCCACCATCTCACTCTGTACATCCACGTCTGAGAGATTAACTACTACAATGCCCAAAGCTATTGGGTACCCGGGCTCGTCTGACAATGAACCCCGAACCCGGCGGTTCTGGACCAAAGCCGAGGACGCCTCGCTTCGGTCCGCCATCCATAAAGGTACGCTTTCGGCCCTTCTGTTTGTCTGGTCCACAAACTCATTTGTTTACCAGTCGAGGGGAGCATCACCGGTCAGCCCAGTCACTGGTGCCTGATTGCAGAGCAGGTGCCAGGGCGCACCAACAAGGACTGCCGCAAGAGGTGGTTTGGGAAGATGGAGCGGGCGGTGAATCGGGGAAAGTGGTCACCCGAAGAAGACCACTTGCTCCTGAAGACGGTCCAGACATACGGAACCTCGTCAGTGAACTCCTCCGTCTTTTGGTTTCTTTGAGGCTCATGCTGGTTATCAGATGGTCTTTGGTTGCATCTATCGTGAAGGCGCGAAGCGTGGATCGTAAGAATCATTCCCACTCTGTTGTCCTAGCATGCCATTCAAGGTTTATACAGAATGCGCCAAGCGATGGACGGACGTGGTCAACCCCGAAATAGGTGAGCAAGCTACCTCTGTTCCCGTCTAACCAAATTAATTTTACTGAAAGATCACTCGCCCTGGAACCCTGAGGAGGTGAGATTTGTGGAAAGAGACTGGGAGCGAAGACCTGTGCTGAGGTTTGTGGCAGGATCAATTGCTCCTGAAGGGAGCGAAAGAACATGGTCACACATGGGCGGAAATTGCGCTTGTGTCTTTGCCGCGTCGCAGTGGTATGGCGGCCAAGAATAGGTGAAGTCACACGATACAAAAAGTTCCTGAGTCGCCCTAAAGTCATAGCAGATACCATGTATTGCGAAGAGCCGAGAAGAAAATGGAAAAGAAGAAAGCGGGGCAAAAGAGCGCCCCTGCTCTAGTTGGACCGACAACATCGTCTACCGAGCAAACGGACGAAACCACTCTCCCTCAGTCGACCCCATCGTGCTCTGCCCAAAGGAACCACCAACCACTCACCACTCACCATGTTGCCACTGGGAGGAGGAAAAAGGCAGCAAGCTCGCCAACGTTTGCTTCGCTCCCCCAGTCGAGTCGTCCATCCCTCCATGCTGCCGCAGACCACGTCAGGTGCGTTGTCTCTTGCACCCTTTGCAACCTCGACTCACGATAAACATTAGGTATGACGACCGACTCCCACAACCCCACTACCAGACTAGTCAAGAACGGCTCACGTACCCTGCTCATACCGCGTTTATCAAGCGAACGACCAGACCGCTACCGGATCTTCCCTACTTCGAAGCAGTTGGCGAGACGTCGACGGTAGTGATGGGTTCAGAAGAGCGTGCGCACCATCCTCATCCTCAACACCTTCCTGCGGGCCCCCACGAAGGTCACGATCGATATGGTCGACACGGCTATCACGCTCCACCTGCGGTGGCTACACCTTCCCACTGTGCCCTCCCCACACCGCCGGTCTCTTTCCCTCTCCCATATGGCTCAAGCCCGCCCCAGCAGCACGCAGGTACTAGTAGCGCGTACTGGGCAGCGGTGTTACCCGCCGATAATCGACTACCGCCTCCCAGGGCACCCGAACCCTCCTTGTCAAGGCCGTCGTACCCCTCACGCTACCAACCGAGCTCATCCAACCAACCGAGCTCATCCTCCATTCCCTACCAGAGGACATCATATCCCGGCTCCTCCTATTATGTAAGCCGCTAGTGCGTTGTTTCCTCTTTGTGTGTGGTGTGAAGAGTGAGGGCGTGGGGTGTGTTGCCACGCCCTTCTTCCACACTAATACACATGTATCTCTACATCTAATTACCTCCTCTTCAGTATCAAATAGCTTTCAAGTTTACAATGTACACATACTCTCATCAGCTGCATGAGAAACACAGAGCTCCGAATCACAAGCATTACCCTGACCTCGTACCATTGTGTGCCAGTGATCTCACAGTGGTCTCGCGTTGCCGGACACCAGCGTGAATGATCGTATGTACGTTCCCAAGCTTACTATCATCAAGTTGGACAAGGTTAGCTCATTCAAAGTTTGCTATATTGGTTCGCAGGAAGTACCCTATCAACACGACAGTTTTTGCCATGGCCCAATCTTCCCTATTCATATCGCTTACAAGTACTGATTCTTCTTGAGCCACTGTTCCACTTCAGCCCTATCCCGCTCCAGCCAAGCCGCCTTACTCCGCACATCGTCCAACCCCTGGGAGAGCGCTTGGACGTATGTGCTCGTATCCTTATCCTCGAAGAATCCCTCGATGACGTTGACGTCTTCGAACGTCGTGAGCGAGTCAAAGCTGTATTGAAGGACACGGCCAAGGGAGAAGTTCCCCTTGAACTTCTCCACGAGGTTGGACAGGTGCGTCTGACTTGCTGGGCGAGGATGAGGTCCAGCGTACGTTTCACAAGCGCAGGATCTGTAGAGCGGCACAAGGCGATCATTGCAGCCGTTTTCTGGGAAGGCGTGTCGAAATGACGGTAAATCTCGAGGACCTTCTCTCATTCCTTCACACCGCCAAGACGGACGACATTCGCGTAGATAGTGCGCTGGAGGTCACCGGCAATTCGGAACAGGTCGTTCTTCTCGAGCAACAGGTTGAACCGGCGCTTGACTTCGGCGATCGTCCTATCACCAGATCAGTATCGATCCGCGAACAAAAGGGTATAGACACACTTGGGATCATTAGCATTCGCCGCATTCGCCGCATTCGCCGCATTCGCCGCATTGGTGATCGCGGTAATCCTCCACTGTGTAAGATCCGGCGAGTCGTTCTCGGAGAACTCGAACCCAGGCTTCTCTGCCAGGGGAACCGAAGAGAGACCTGCTGAAAGCAAACAAGCCGTCTTGAACCTTTGGCGTGAGGGAACTGCCCTTCCAAGTACCTTCGTCGCCGAGTTTGGACAAATGATCGGGAGGGTAGAGAACGTGATCTATCCTTTTATCAGCCCGCGATCACATGACAGGAAACGAGTGGACTCACAGACGCCGATAATCCGAGCATTCAGCTTGTACAGTGTGAGCTTCCCGAGCTTCCACATGGGAATATTGAACGTAGCTTCCTTTGCCGTAAGCACCACCTTGCTATCCATGACCGCGGGAGTGGCTCATTGCATAGTGCGCAGAAGTAGTCCAGTTCCTCGAGATAAATACCAGGACCATACGCCGCGCCGCGGACATCATCGGAGTAGGATATTACTAGGGGAGCCCCGTCTCGCTTCGCTCATCATTCTAGGTGCAAGGGTCTTTGATTTGCTACATAGTTCCCATATCCCAACATGATATGTCCCGTCTCCCATCTCCCATCTCCCATCTCCCATCTCCTGTCTCCCGTGTCCTGTGTCCCATCTCCCGTCTCCCGTCTCCTGTCTCCCGTCTCCCGTGTCCTGTGTCCCATCTCCCGTGTCCCATGTCCCATGTCCCTGGGTCCTGTGTCCCATCTCCCATCTCCCATGTCCTGTGTCCTGTTTCTGTGAGTGCTTTATATAGTGAAGGTCCAGGGTAGAATACCTATTTGGTTAGGGTTGTAAGTCTTTTGTTCAGTCTATGTAGCTCTGTAGTCAATATACCTCATGCATGCTATACCTTGCATGCATGTATTTAATATATTATATATTGAATATTTGGGGATATGGGTTAGAGGTAGGGTTTAAAAAGGGCCAGGGTTAAGTAACCCTCAGCCTCCTAGGGACCCGCACTGCCGCAGTGGAAGCAGATTTAGTTCCACTTCCAATTTTGGACTTAGGGTCCGGATTTACTTCCCTTGCACGTGGTGCCACGTGAGCCACGTGCTTTTCGCGCGTGGTTTTTCCCCCGGCTTCTTCAAATTTGCTTCACTATATAGGATATAGGATAGTTGTATTACTACTCTAATACAAAATATACTAATTTCTGTCAGGGTCGGACATCCGCGTCTAGCACCCCCCAATGGCACGTGCGCTTGTCTAAACCGCCACGGGGGGGTCGCTATTAATTATTAGATGCCTGGGTCTTCATCTGAGTGGCGATGCAGAAGGCTTCCTGACGCAAGGCGCATCTCGTCATCACTTACCGGATTGGGCCGGAAGTTCGCAAGTCTCCAGTCATTTCACACCTTAAATTACTTTTTGCTTCGAAATACGACCAGGGTCCTTGTTCATATCTCGGATTTAACGGCCCCTCTTACACGGAGCTCCTTCTGCTGGACTCTTTCTTGGCATGGGTTAAAATTATCCCATGGCGGAGCAAGATGAAGAGCAGCGCTGGCACGAACAGTATCTGGTAGAAAACAGCGACCAGCCATCGTCTTGGTGTAAACGATACGGGCTATACACGGCAAGCTGACTTTGGGTGGAGTCTCTGCTCATCTAATCACGTCTTTCGGCATAAACGTCACCGCCGCCGACTGCATATACAGTTCCTCCCTCTCTGTAATCCCCACCGTAATTCGACCCCACTTCCCTCGGTCTGCCTATCATGCCATCCACACTTCGACTATCAACACCGGTATACCAAGACCCCCACATATCCCACAGTTCCCCAACACTTCGCATGCCTTCACCCTCCATCTCCCCCGAAGGTCTAACTGCCCTCCGAAGTCCACCGCTGGACATCGAGAAAGCCCAGCAGGCACAAGATCCAGATTTAGAACAGCAACATGACGGAGAGCTGACACCGAGAAATGAGGCGTCAACGGATGGGGAGGCAGGGGTGGGAGCGTCAGATGAGCGACATTCGAAGGAGCTGCAAAAAGAGGAGATCGAGGTTACGCTAGAAGGGCAGGAAGGCGCGCTACGATCCTATCTCTACCAGTCCCAGCATCTGATATAGCATTCCTTAGATCCCCTCAACTGGAGCAAGTTTAAGAAATGGCGTATCGTACTCGTCATCTGCAGCGCAGCGCTCTGTGTGACTTGCGCTAGCTCGCTCTCCAGCTCGACATATGCAGGCATGGAAGAGTCATTCGGCATCAGCATGGAGGTCGCAATTCTCACCGTGTCATTATACGTCGAAGGGCTAGGAGTAGGTCCGCTGCTGCTGGGGCCATGTGCGTCCTTACCCCCTCACGCCTGCTCTCACTAACATCAAACAGTGTCGGAATTCTTCGGCCGGAACGACGTCTACCTCATCTCCTTCGTCTGTTTTCTCCTGCTCAACCTCCCTGTCGCATTCGCCAACTCCGCCCCTCTCCACCTTATCTTCCGGTTCATCACCGGTTTCTCCGGCGCGGCGTTCATGTCGGTCGCAGGGGGCACAGTGAGCGACATGTTTGCGCCCAACGCGGTCGCGCATCCTATGGCGGTGTATACTGCCAGCCCGTTCTTGGGACCTGTGGTGGGCCCGCTTGTGGCGGGGTTCATTAATCAGAATACGAATTGGAGGTGGACGTACTACGTCGTCCTTATATGGACTGCTGTGGAGATTGGGCTCCTCCTGTTGGTGAGTTTACGTCCCCGCTTTGGCTGGGGAACGCATACTGATACCTCTCCAGCTGGTGCCAGAGACCTTCAGGCCCGTTCTACTGAAGCACAAAGCCCGGCGCTTGAGGAAGGAAACGGGCGACAGCAGATATTTCGCGCCTATCGAGAAGAGCAACAAGTCCATCCTGGCGACCGTCGCTCGCTCATGCTACACGCCCTTCAACATCCTCTTCCACGAGCCCATGGCCCTTCTGCTGAACACATGGACATCATTGCTACTCGGCATCCTCTACCTCTTCTTCAACGCATTCCCCATCGTCTTCCGGGACGGGCACGGCTTCTCGCTCCAAGAAACCGGGCTCACGTTCATCGGTATGGGGATAGGGATCGTCTTCGGTACCTCAACCCAATTCTTTATCTGGGGTCCGATAGACCAACGCGAATGGAAACGATACGGCGGGCCTCCTCCTCCCGAAACAAGACTCTACATCGGTATGGCCGGGGCGATCACGGTGCCTATCGGTCTCTTCTGGTTCGCGTTTACCACCTACCCAAGTGTGCACTGGATCGTCCCTATCCTGGGAAGTATCCCCTTCGGGTGCGGAGTGATCTGGGTCTTCACTTCCGTGTTCACGTTTCTCGTCACTACCTACAGACCAGTGGCGGCGAGCGCGATGGCAAGTAATAGCTTTATGCGCTCGGCGTTCGCTGCTGTCTTCCCCCTGTTCTCGACGTACATGTATGCCCAGCTGGGCACTGTAGGCGCCAGCGCGCTCCTCGCGGGGTTAACGCTGCTCATGGCACCGCTGCCTTTCGTGTTCTATAAGATTGGTCCTCGGATAAGACAGAAGAGCCGGTTCTCGAACAATGCTGCTTAGAAGGAAATAGAAAGGATGGGAACGTGTTGGGACAGATAGATGGATCACGCACTTACGATACCCGGGTCAAATGTACCTCTAATTGCAATATCATAACGAAGTTTGACGGAGTCAACCGGAATGAAAGCGCATAGCAGTTTCCACGTTGCACAAAGGTTCTGGATACGTCAAACTTGTGCGATAACGTGCCCATCTGTTGCACGAATACTGTATGTGAACGCAGCTTTGTTGAAGACTTGCAACGCTCTTGTGCATAAACGGTCTTGGGGACCTGTCGGCATTGTCCTGCGTGCCCCTTTCTCTTTCATTCACTTATCCCCGTTTTCATACCATTGTCCATAATCCATTGCTTGTCCTCCGCATGTTCTAATTTCTCAGACCGAGCCATAGTCTTGAGTCACAAGATCCATTTCGACTAATCCCGCACGGCACTCCGCTGGGTTGTTCAGGGACATCCTACACTACACCTAGTCGAGGACAGAGAGCTTGCCATCCATGACACGTCTGAATGAACTCACAGCCATTTCTAGTTGAATGATACAAGATGCAGTGTGCGAAACGCCTCAGCCCTTGCTGATCCGAGGGCGCAGTTGGCAATGCTCACGGAGCGGTAGGAATACTGTATTAACAGAGTTGTTGCTGACGTTAGAAACAGATGAATAGAAGATTCCAACCCGCCAGCGGTCCGCAAATTCCGCAGCGAAGCGTATATGCTGAATATGAGGCAGGCACTGCTGTAGGGCGTGCTGGAAGTCCGCACCCATTTACTGCCCAAATCTGACGTCATTCCGATTGGCCAGATCTTAGTGGCGCTGTCGGCTTTAAGCTTTTAAGCTCACGACCCTGCTGACAAAGCTTACCAAGCTGCTCAAATGGAGGAACGGTGCCGTGTGGGCCATGCGGCTCCCGATCGGCACAGGGTGCAGTGAAACTTCGGCCGGATTTTTCGCCAGCCTGGATCAAGGGACTCTCCGGAGGCCTCTTTCGGTTCGACGGTCTCGAGCCCTCTCGACTATCGATCGTTTGCATGCTTCCTGGGCCACTGCATAAATAACCAGACATGGAGGACATTGGTCGACAAACGAAGACAATTGGTCTTCAGTACTCATTTCCACTGCAAACAACTGCGATTCGCAGTACACTGTCAACTGGTTGCAGTTCGGAACTTCCCCCTACAACCCCGTCAGCATATACCGTGACGACCCAACGCAATCCACCAACAATATGGCCAAGGGATCAGCTTTATCGCCTGCTCCGCCTATGATTCACGAGCCAGGATCGTCTGGCTGCAGCTCTTTGACGCTCCCTGTGGACTCGGGCTCATCACAGGTCACAGTAACACACCACGAAGGTAGTGACCTGGAGAAAGGTCGTCCACCTCCGAACAGCGACCCATCGATCGACGGTGATGTTCCACCTGCTCTTCAGGAGGCCTCCACCAACGAAATCAACAAAAACGAAATCGAGGTGACACTTGATGGTAATGAAGGTGCGTGGACTTACCCTTTTGGGCTGACACGTATCTGATGAACATTCTCAGACCCACTGAATTGGAGTCGCCTCCGCAAATGGCTCATCGTCTTTGCCGTGTGCACCGGCGGGTTTTGTGTTACGTGCACGAGCTCTGTCGGCAGCTACACGTATGGTGGCTTGGAGAGCACGTTTGGCATTAGCGAGGAAGTTGCGATTCTCACCGTGTCGCTGTACATCGAGGGCCTAGGTGTCGGACCCCTCCTTCTCGGACCCTGTACGCCCCATCCCGAAGTTGGGCGAAAGCTGAGCAGTGCTAACACGGCTTTCTACAGTGTCCGAGTTTTTCGGTCGCAACAACGTGTACCTGATTTCCTTCACCTTCTTCCTTCTACTCAACTTCCCCGTCGCTTTCGCCAACTCTGCCGGATTACACCTTACCTTTCGCTTCATCACTGGCTTCTCCGGCGCCGCTTTTATGTCCGTGGCCGGTGGAACCGTTAGCGATCTTTTCCTGCCGAGAGAGGTGGGCTACCCAATGGCCGTGTATACGGCCAGTCCGTTCCTTGGCCCTGTTGTAGGACCGATTATCGCTGGGTTCATCAACCAGAACACGAATTGGAGGTGGACGTATTACATCTTTCTGATTTGGGCACTGGTTGAAATCATTATGATGATCGTGGTGAGTTAATTCGCTGCTTTGAATAGGGAACAAAGCTAATAATCATCACAGCTCGCGCCTGAGACTTACCGGCCCGTGCTGTTAAAGCGTAAAGCTGCGCGGCTACGCAAGCAGACTGGCGACAACCGATACTACGCACCGATGGACAAGATCAAGAGGTCTCTCATGCGTAGTGTCATTGTGTCCTGCTATACCCCCTTCAAAATCCTGTTCCACGAGCCCATGGCGCTGCTTCTGAACATCTGGACCGCGCTCTTGCTCGGCATTCTCTACCTCTTCTTCGAAGCCTTTCCCATCGTCTTCCGAAACGGACACGGCTTCAGCCTGCAAGAGTCTGGCCTAACGTTCATCGGCCTGGGTATCGGTATCATCCTCGGCCCATGCACACAGTTCATGTGGTGGGGGCGTATCGACCAGCGCATGTGGGAGAAGTACGGCGGACCACCTCCGCCCGAGACGCGTCTCTTCATGGGCATGGCCGGCGCACTCACCGTCCCCATCGGCATGTTCTGGTTCGCGTTCACCACGTATCCCACTGTACATTGGATGGTCCCTATTCTTGCCAGTATCCCCTTCGCCCTGGGCATGATGTGGGTGTACATCTCCGTCTTTACCTTCCTGGTGACGAGCTTTCGGCCCGTTGCAGCCAGCGCTCTCGCAAGCAACAGTTTCCTGCGATCAGCGTTCGGCGCCATCTTCCCCCTCTTCTCGACATACATGTACGCTAGCCTTGGCACCGTCGGCGCTAGCGCGCTCCTCGCAGGTCTCACGGTCCTCATGGCGCCTCTCCCCTTCATCTTCTACAAGATTGGCCCACAACTGCGAAAACGCAGCCGTTTCTCGCAAGAAAGGAAAATGGACGATGCTGAATGTTCACGCACGGACGCATGATTCTCATATTAGATGAGATACCTACACATTGTATTTCTAGTTGCAGCATTGAAATAGACATCCCCAATAATCCGCCCATGTATCATTTTACCACGATATCTGTTGTGAAGCAGTACGCAATGCCTACAAATCATGGCCGCCCCCCTGAGTCTCCCGGAATAAATCCACACTTTTCGTCTTTCTTACGGAGAACAATTTATATCGGATAATAATGATATTATTCTTAGCACCTTCGCCTCCCTCAAGTGTCTAGCCGCTGTATTCGTTTGAGGTTGTGTTTGAGGAATCCGGAAGGAGACGGAAGGCAGGCGACCCACCTCGGCCCCGATCCCTTCCGATATGATTGCTCGCTCGAGTTCCGTTTCCGACAATATCTCCGTCCCTCTCGGTGACTCTTCTTCATCAAGCATGAAACGGCCGGTGCGCACGATAGAGACTGCTTCTTGGTGCAGATATCCCCGGTTGCAAATGAAGTCATTGTCTGGACTTCGGCCGATATGCGGAATTTCTTCGGCTGACCAATCTTTTGGTACATTTGTCAGCTCGGACTTAGTGTTTATCTTGCACACAGAGTAGAAACACACATGTGCGAGTCCGTGCTTTGATGGAGTACTAGTGGGAGTTTTTTCATGGAACCATCCATCTCTACCCTCTTTTCTCTGGTAAGCTTTTGTCTCATGAGTCAGCTACAGGGAAACACCTTTTCTTGTTCCCGGAGAAGAACATTTGATGAACCTATATCAGGAGATACCTGTGGACAAAGTGAAAGTCTACCCACATTGTGTTTTTATTTGTTTAGAAGTTTGCCCACCAAATGATTTGGTTGCTGATCCAACCCAAGAGGTGTCCAAAATATTGGGTGTCTGAATATGTCAGTCTGATAGGTGGTGTGCAAGAACTTGCAGGGTGTCAGGGCACCAGCTCATTGCTTGGTCAAGAGACATGACTAAGCCTTTATGACATGGAAGTAGCTGGTATACCTGTTAGGGCAACACAGGCTGACTAAGTCTGCTCACCTAAGAGTGCCAAGAGTCTAAGCAGGCAACAAGGAAGTGGAGTAGACCTGATGACTAAGACCTATCTACAGTATAGGTACCTGTGGATGATCCTAAGAGACCAAGTCTGAAGAGACAGTC